>NC_056727.1:1134829082-1134986582 GCF_019279795.1 Protopterus annectens | reverse complement strand
GAGAGGCATGTCAGAGACACATCACTGTTAGATGTGAAGTCACTCACTAAATGCATGTCCACACAAACCCTGGCAACCTATCAACCCACCATGTGTATAACAGCACTCATGATGACATAGAATCTGTTCACAATTCTGGAGATATGTCCTCCATGTTGTTGTGCTGTCTCCAGATGTCCTGTCCTTTGAAGTATCCTCACCTATTGTCTGTGAATCTGTTGCCCACCACCTCTGTAATGCCCATCACAAAGGCAAGTAATAGGGCCAAGGCACACACAAAGGATTTCCCATTTGTTGGAGCTAGCAGCAGTGTCCAGGCCCACAGCACAAAACTATGTGGGCACTACATAGTTGTATGGCCTTAGCAATACCTGACATCTGCACGTCTGCACAGAGGACAGACAGAAAGTGGACAGCAAACATGGTATGCATTAGAATGAATGTCCTGAAGGATAGAATTCTGAAACTGAATTGTATGCCATTACTACATGACAGCAGTCCTCAATGACATGTGCAAAAATCATAGTACTCTAAAGTTAATATAATAATATCATATTAATATCCAATAGGAGATACATAAAGACATACAGCTGAAACACTAAGAACAAGATAGTGTAGTACTCAGAGTACTACAGTAGGCAATCTAATTTTACATGTTAAAGCAGTATCAACAGTACTAATTTCGTAATACAATATGTGTTGAATCATATTCATCAACCAGTGTACTGTAGCTGGTGTAACATGCAAGTGTGAGTGCATATAACAAATACTACCCATGTATAAAAAATAATAAATACAAAACATGTGATACTACCCATGTATACCCAAGTGTCCTGGACAGTATAATCACACCCCTTGCTACTGTAATGGGAGCACATAAAAGCATGTTATGTACAGGAAATTAAATAAACTTATTACATGATGTCATTACTCTGCTATTTTATGAGACTGGAATGTGAGCAATGGTTACCAGGGCTAAGTTATGCTTAGTATTTTTACACATTGTTTAAGTGTGAATGATAACCAACAGTTAGCTTTGCTAAGCATATTTGCACACTGGTAAGTGTTGGAAAGCGAAGCCTACACAACTTAAGTGCCGATCAATTTAACAGTGTTTTAGCACCATTTAGCACTGTGCAAACCTGTGCAAACTCACTTACAACTGCTTAAAAGTGACTCAATCACTCTATATCCAGCAGCCCTTCTTCTGACTAACAATAAAATAATCAGCCATGCTCAGTCTTGGACCCGGGATGGTATACACCATAGTCACAACAATTTACCACTAGGCCATCTTAACTGTGAGATGTTAGGATGTTTTCTACAACATATTATGCAGTACAGTCAGTTTACAATAGGAAAGACACACTGTGCAATCAGAAATGATTATCTATAAATATATACATGACAAAATATTTATACATTTATATATTTACATAGAGAGATAGATATGTGTGGAGATACATACATATGTATAACAATATATGTAAAAAAAAAAAAAAATATATATATATATATATATATATATATATATATATATATATATAGATATGCATAAATGTCTCTAAATGCCCATACAAACATATGCTGCTGATAGACCACCCATAACTGGGCCAGCATGCACAGTTGGATACGGAAGGACCCACAACACTTACATCTGCCCCCCAAGTCCAAATAATAAGTGAACAGTACATTGCTAGAAAACCATGATAGGCCATACACAATGGCCAGACATATACAGTGACCTCTTAGCAACACAGATAGTAAACAAAAATGCAAACAGCCAGTAATTCACACAAGTTTATTTTACTCTGATGTCTTTGCCAAAGCCTTCAAGGAGTAGAACATTACAAGAAATACTTGTCTTAATTAGAAGAAGCAATTAAAACTTACATGCATTTAAATACACAGCCTCCAATTACACTCCTCAGTCAACTACCCTAGGGGATAAAGTATCACATTTAAGAATTTAAACCAATTCTCTACATAACAAATCATCTTTCATGACTATTACTCCCATGGTGAGAATTATTTAAATGCACAACTATAGAACTGTTTTCTTCTTCATCAGTAATATGTGTCACATGTTCTAACAGCCTAGTTACGCTCCCCCACATAAAATATCTTACAGGGGCGTATAAGAGCATTCTCCATACACCAATCTCTTAAATGTACAGAGTCCCACATGTTGTCCACCCTTTCCCCTCAGCAAGATGACAGAACAAAATAACGGTAGACCTTACCTATCAACCTCCTACTGTATGCCATCTGTACCAAGCCAAACATAATTTGGGACTGAGGGCCAAAAACATGGCCATACCTGAAAGATTGCTGTTATACACTGAGAAAATTGCTCTTGTTACAGGGTTTGTTGTAACATATCTTTTCTGAGGGATATAAAATCTGAGACACAAACGGATGTTGGCATGTACTGATTACAATCACCAGAGTATGCTACTGATTTGCCAAGGACAACACCTGTCTGGGGAACATACCATACATAACAGACAAACCTCTGGCCATTATGCGGATAGCCCTACAGTTGAGAGCTGTGCAGACACAGAACTTTGTCAGACTGAAACTCATGCAAAAGTGACATGTTCAGACAAACCCTGTTAAACAAGCAGTATTCAAACCATATAACAGCAATACTCGTATTCTGCCCCTATGTGTTGAATTTTCTCCACCATTTAATTGGCTTGTCTCCACAGGTCTTGTTCTAAGATGCATTAGCTTACACACTCCCAGGATCTCTTCATCACAGGTAAGGGAAATGGCCAATGCCCAAACGGAGTACTCAGTTATAGGAGTGTGTTGCCATGACATTGGCTATTGGAATAACTACACAGCTGCTCTGCATGTAATCAACATCTGGGGAACACCAATTGGTGCTCAGGCCATCAAATGGTCATGAGCATTACCTGCAAAAAACAAGCTGCCATCTATTCAAAAAACCTCTGTCATACACAGTCCATCAGTGCAACGCTGAAGTAGTGTGAGAAAAAAAGATAAGAAAGGATATATCTGTGAATTATCCAGAAAAAAATTGTATGTGAAACAAGTAAGCATGTAACTGAATGCAGTAGGTGGTCTGTAATAATGTAAAATAGGGGTTTGAAAGCATATGTCTCAACAAGACTTGCTGTACTGATGTACTGCTGAACAGCACTGATGGCCATAGCATGCGACTCTGTCTATAGTGACTAGGCCAGCTACTGGGATGTTATACATATCCATATGTTACCTGTGCATATAACTATGATACACATTTTGTCTTGCAAATATAAGACAACTATACAGAGCATGTGCAGAGTAAAGTACTGCTGCAGATGTGTGTGTTGAACTGCATGTTATATACTGAGCTCATACCATTCAACTCTCTAGTGTTCTGCACACTGACCATATGTGTGCCTCATATTTGTATTCATTTACCAATACAGTTGTGTTATGTCAGTCAAATCTGTGAAGACTGACATTACAACATCCCCCTTCATTGTCCGCTGGCTTTTCCCATTCAGGATTGCCACAGTGGATCATCTGTTACCATTTCTGCCTGTCCTTTGAATCCTGCTCTCTCACACCAACCACCTTCATGTCCTCTCTCATCACATTCAAAAACCTTATCTGAGGCCTTCCTCTCTTCCTCTTACCTGGCAACTACATCCTTACCATCCTTTTCACAATATACTCAGCACCCCTCCTCAGCACATGCCAACACTGTCTCATATCCTTCCAACATGGCCTGAGCCTATCATATACATATTGCTAAAGTCGTGCACCCCATGTCACACCCAGTGCAAATCATAACATCTGCAACTCTGCCATGTGCAGCTCTGACCCCTGCCTTTTTGTCAATGCCACTCACTTCAACCCATATAACATAGGTGGTCTCACTACCCTCTTGTAGACCTTACATATCACGTTTACTGGTACTTGTCTGTCACATATCACTCGTGACACTCTTCTCCACCCTCGCCATCTTGTCTGTACTCTCTTATACACCTGTCCTCCATAGTCCTCATCACTCTGAAATGTTGATCCCAATCATTTGAACACATCCACCTTTGCCAACTGTACTCCATGCATCCTCAACATTCCATTATCCTCCCTCTCATTCACACACAGATATTCTGTCCTAGTGCTGCTGACCTTCATTCCTCTCCTCTCTAGAGCAGAGTTTCCGGGTCTCCAAAAGCTGTTCCCTACTCTCAATACAGATCAAATTGTCATCTGCAAACAGCTTAGTCAATGGAGACTCCCGTGTGATCTTGTCTTTCAACCTGTCGATCACCATTGCAAATCAGAAAGGACTCACAGCTGATCCCTGACGTCATCCCACCTCCACCTTAAATACAACCATCAATCCCAATTCAGACCTCAATGCTGTCACACTACCCTTGTACATATCCTGTAGCATTCTTACATATATCTCTTCCAATCATGACTTTATCATACAATACCACAACTCTTGTATAGGCACCCTGTCATATGCTTTCTGTATGTCCAGAGAGACACAGAGCAACTCCTGACCTTCTCTGTATTCCACCAGCAACAATCTCAGAGCAAGCATCATATTGGTAGTGCCCTTTCCACGCATGCCATCATACTGCTGACCAGTACTCACCTCCCTGCGTCACCTATCTTCCACTACTCTTACTCATAACTTCATGCTGTGACAGGTCAATGTTATCCCTCTGTAGTTATCACAGCTCTGCACATCACCCTCATTCTTAACACTGTACCCAAGCACTTTCTCTGCACTCCTCATGCAACCTCACACTTCCAAAGATATCAGTAAACAGTGTGGCTAACACACCACTGCCATTTCCCCCTAAACAACCCCATGCTTCCACAGGTGTATAATGTTGACCAACAGGCTTGCCAGTATTCATCCTCTCCATAGCTATCCTTACATCCTCCTTGTTAAGCCACTGTACTTCCTGATTCACCATACCCACATCATTCAACCTTCTCTGTCTCATTCTCTTCATTCATCAGCCTCTCAAAGTACACTGTCCATGTGCTCAACACACTCTCCTTGCTTGTGAGTACATATACCTCATCATCCTTTATCACCCTTATCTGCTGCACATCTTTCCTAGCTCAGTGTATCTGTCCAGCCAATTGGTACAATTCCTTTCATTTCTCCTTAGTGTCCAACCTGTCATTGAAATCTTCATATGCACATCCTCAGCCTTTGCTGCCTCCCTCTTTGCCATGCACATCTCCTCATAATCCTTCCTACTTTCCTCATCTCTCTGACAATTCCACTCCTTCTTCCCCAACCTCTGGCTCTGTATACTCTCTAGTACTTCTTCAGTCCACCAACAGGTGTCCTTGTACTACTTCCTTCATCCACATGTCACTCCATGCACTCGTCTAGCTGTCTCCCTTACCAGCTCTACTGTAATTTACCAGATGTTTGTTAGATTTTCACTGCCACCCAGTGCCTGTCTCAACTCTTCCCTAAACCCCACTTCAGAAGCACACTTATCCTATTCACACCATTTGATCTTTGGTGCTGCCACTACACTCCTCCTCATGTCAATCACCAACATCATCTCACATACCAACATTCTGTGCTGCCTAAATACACTTTCCCCTGTCACCACTTTACAGTCTCCAATCTCCTTCAAACTGGCCTTCCTACATTGGATATATTCCACCTGTGTGCATCTTACTCCACTCTTGTATGTCACCCCATGCTCCTCCCTCATGTTATAGTGCATATTCACCACAGCCATGTCCATCCTTTTTGCAAACTCCACCACCATCTCACTTTTAACACCATACAAACCCATCAATTCCCCATCCCATCTGTTCCCTTCACCAACATGCCCATTGACATCTGCTGTAATTACCAGTCTCTCACCCTTTGTTACAGTTATCACCACATAGTCCAAGTGATGCCACATCTCTTTTTCTCATCCATCGCACAACAAACTTGCATAGCATATTCACTAACAGTCATAATTACACCATCAGTTTACAGCTTCAGAAACATCACTCTATCGGACAATTATATCATCCTCCAAAAACACTCTTGGCATACTGTTCCTTCAGCAGAAGGCCTACCCCTTTCCATTTCCAGTCCACATCTTGATAGCACAATTGTTACCTGCCTACCATACACCTGGCCATAATCCCCTTACATGTAGTCTCTTGCACACTCACAATATATCAACCATCCCCTGGCCAATATATCAGCTAGCCACATCCTTATACCGCTCATATTGCCAAGGTTAACAATTCTTACTTTCAATACCACCCTCCTAGCCTTTCCCCTCTCTTTCTGCCATATGACTGTTGCACATCCCCCATGGAATGCCTGTCAGTGCAAAAGCTACTGTGCTATTGAATGACTCAAGTATTTTACAGCAAAATTGAGATACTGTCACTGATTTTGTCCCATTGTTCTCATGTATGCATGGCATCCTGCAGATGTCCTGCTGTAACAGGTTGAGATAGATGACTGCACAGCAAGAATGTGAATTTAGTGTACCATACTGACATAAAACAGACATGTATGTGAGGTATTAGCAATGTACATCGGTATGAATAGGTCTACGTGTCCACCTCATGAGAACAGACATGGGATGCAAAATGTCAGTTAAAAAAGCTGTACATGTTGTGCTTACTGTGCATACAAAAGAGTGATATTTCTACAGTTACTGGTTGTTGGATTGCCCTGATACAGCCATGGTTAGTACAATAAGCATGATTATCATTACTAAATTTGAGAGGTGTCCAACTGTGTTATGACTTTGTGGCCATGTCCACTCCAAACAACTGATTGAACACTTACAATGTGGTATGAACTCAGCAATACCTTACTTGTCATACTTGCCACCACCAACGTAGAGTAATCTCCTTTGCTGGACAGCAGCATTACACAAATCATAGACTTGGTCATTATATTGGCTGTACAAGGCAAAGTAGGGGCAGGAACCAACCTGGCATCAAGTCAGCCATTGTCTGAACAAGCATATGAGGTCATGGGTGGCCAATTATGAGTACAAATTGGAGACATCCACCAGGGACAATTACATGGTCATCTTCCCATATCTCTGCAATCTCAGAGGCAACATACAAACCCAACCTGTAATGGTGGCCAATCAGATCACATACACACACAACATAGCTACAGGCAACCTGATGCAGATATGGTTAGAGCAAAGACCCACCAGCTCAGCGTCACTACAGGTGGAAATGTACTGCAACCACACCCCTCCCCTCATCACCAGTGAGCAGGTACATAGTGCCTACTGAAAGGCAACAAATGTAAATATCCATGGGACATCATATCATCCCTGCCTGCATCCTACATGTACTCTGGCATGTGCTCCTAGCTGCATTACACGCTGTAGTCACACCAAGCTTCAGCACCATCCACCCACCATCTGCATGGAAGATGGCTAATATCATCCATTTACACAGACCTGAATGAGGAATGATGGATTATGCAAACAACTTGCCATCACTGCGGGCAATATAACTCATCAGGACCAGGAGTGCAATGTAAGCTGATACTGTGCTGATAGATTACAGGGGTATGGTGTGGATGTGAGTGGTGGCTACTGGTATTTTTGTGAGTGTTAGCTACTGGTATTCAAGGTACATGTGCAGGTACTGGACATACTGTTGCCAAATGTATGAGGTCCTGTGATATGTGTTTCCCTGTTAGTGTCTACCAGGTGCAATGTCACATCACCGAAGGGAGAACTTTTCACCAGTGGAATGCAACCTGATAATGGACACCATAACACAGAACTGCACAGTACTGTTGGGCCAGATCTATATTAGATAAATGAAAGTTTATCTAATTGAACGCTGACATCATAGGAAATCCCGGGACTCGAAATTGCAATTGTGAGATTGTGGTACAGTGAAGATGGGAATATTTGCCCATTTCCTCACTGTAGTGCAATTGCAGAGTTGGAATATATATTTATAGTGGGGTGTCAGGGGTGCAGCCCCCCACAATTGAAATTTGAGTTCTGGGATTTCCGATGATGTCAGTGTTTGATTAGATAAACTTTAATTTATCTAATACAGACCCATTGGGCTGAAGCCATCAACATCTGCAGAAGAGGAGTACCCTGTGGGATTACCCTGTCCACAGGGTAAATTAGGTGGGCCTGAACACATGTACATATGAAGAGGTGTGGTATCATGCCACCGACCTCAAAAGCCATGCCTGGCAAACAGCTGTTGCCGTGGCCAGGGACCCCACAACCACAGGTGGGAGCCCAGCCTTGCAGACCCCACTGACACCAAATAAGGAACTCCTTGCCAAGCTTGGGCCACCCATCACAGTACAACACCAGGGTACAAAGCCCCACTTGCTGGAGGTGGGTGGCACACACACAATAGACAAGGAGCATGCAGGTAAGGTCCCAGTGGGGATTAGTAGACTACTGTATGAGACATACTTGTATCTGTACAGTATCTACATACATGTGGCAGGTCCGATTGCAGTTGTGGATGGGGATTACTAATGCACAGATGTGCAAATCTATGGTGAAGGACAGCAAATTGTGTAGTATTGGGTGTTGTACTGTAAATGTGCAGACATGCTGCATCCATCCTTTACCAAGGGCACATGTGAGTCTGCTGACAATCCCTCTCTCCCACAACTATGTAGGTCATTCTGGTTTGCATATGGGCAGCAGCCTGAAGTTGATGAGTATGGAATTGTTCAGTTGTGCTTTGGCAATACCCCAGGCATGTGGGGGGCATGCAAGTTACCATGCACACAACTATGACTAATAGCCATATTGCTTTATGTGCATGTTCACTTGTGGTGGGGTTAATTGTATTGCATCACAGTGGTCACCACAGGGGCCAATCTGAAGAGAATGTAACATTCCTGTAGCATACCTCACAACCTGTTAGTGCAAGATGTCTGGACAGACACCTGCAAAATGTGTTGGATAAACTGACTAAGGTAGGGACATGTGTGAAAATTAGGGTCTATATTGGAACACCAAACATTCAAAATTTTGAGTGTTCTAATATTGACCCATTTTCAGCGAATGCTGAAAATATTGAAAAAACAGAAAACCAAATTTTTTCCTAGGGAAAGAATTTGGTTGTCCGTTTCTGTTGCTTCGGTATTTTCAGTGCTGTGGTGGAAAGTTACGTTTCAGGTTCAGGTAAGTGTGCGATTGTGTGGACATGAGGGTTAGGGCGGGTTAGGTGAGTTAGGGTTAGGGCGCGGGTCAGTAATTGTGCGATTGAGTGGATGTGAGGGTTAGGGCGGGGTAGGTGAGTTAGGGTTTAGGGTTAGTGAGTGACCTTAGAAAGTGTGCATTTAGGGTTAAGAAAAGTGGATATTTAGTGGTGTATGCATAGTATAGTAGTGTAGGGTTGGGTGTAGTTTAGGTGTATGTGTGGACTGCTGTTTGTTTGTGCTTGTGTTTTGTGTTGTGTGTTTTGGAACAGCAAATTTTTTCCCTAGGAAAACATTTGCTGTTCTGAATGTTCAATGTTTTAAATTTTCGATTCATAGGGTTCAATATTAGAACACTCAACATTTTGAATGTTCGGTGTTCTAATATAGACCTGAAAATTATTGCTATACAGTGGATATAAAATGTATACACATACCTGTTAAGATGTCATTTGTTTCTGATATATACTGATTGAGACCACAATATGTTAGTCCAGAAATTTCCCAACCTTTAATGTGACCCATGACATGAACAATTCACTTGTAAAACCAAACATCTGGACTCATGTATTGCACATACAAGCCTGAACACGTGTGAGGGTTGCAGACTTTTTGTCAGTATGCTGTTTCAGTCAGGTATGATACCTGATGCTGCCATATGTGTCAGTACACTCACTGTGGCCTATTTAGCAACTATACCACATACATGGGCATTGTTAAGGCAGACAGAACACTAATAGGCTCTAAACATCTGGCTGTTCCAGACATATCTGTACAGAGGACTGGTATGGCCTGTACAATGTTTTCACACACTGCATGTAAGGTAGATGCCATTACCACACTATATAAAGTAATGGCATCAGGAGGTGGTCACTTGCCATGTATGGTACACACACACACACACACACACACACACACACACACACACACACACACACACACACACACACACACCAGTATTGAGATTAGAACTCCTACCTATCTATTTATGTCTACTATAGTGTTACGCAGTTATCAGATGTGCCATGGAGCTTACACAATTTCATCTCATCCAAAGGTACTTGTAAGGTGAATGACATCAACAGCACTACTAAATTAGGATGAGTATGGTGATACACAACTCAAAATGGTATAACCTTCACATGATTCTCACAACACACATACAAACAGTTGCCAGTATTGAGATTAGAACTCTTGCCTATCTAGTTATTTGTATCAATGTATTATGCAGTTAGCAGATGCACCACACAGCTTACACAATTTCAGTTTGTCCAAAGGTACTTCTACGGTGAATGACAACAGCACTACTAAAGTAAGTGGGGGAAGTGTAATGGGTGGTACACAAATCAAAATGGTATAAGTCACACAGTACCTGATACACACACACACACACACACACACACACACACACACACACACACACACACACACACACACACACACACACACACACAGTTACCAGTATTGGAATTAGAACTCCTGCCTATCTAGTTATGTCTACTATAGTGTTATGTAGTTATCAGATGCGCCATGGAGCTAGTCCACAGATACTTCTAAGGTGAATGACATTAACAGGACTACTATATTGGAGTGAGGGGAAGTGTAAATGGTGGTACATTATCACAGACATGCACACACACACACACACACACACACACACACACACACACACACACACACACACACACACACACACACACAAACACACACAATGATACACACGCACACACACACACACACACACACACACACACACACACACACACACACACACACACACACACACACACACACACACACACACACGCAAAATCGCCAGTATTGAGATTAGAACCCCTGCCTATCCAGTTATTTGTACGATAGTGTTACACAGTTACTGCATGTGCTACAGAGCTTACTGGATGTACAACTGGCCAAAGGTGCTGATAACTGCACAGCTGAGGTAAAGTATTACAGGTAGCAGGAATTCTGTCTTCAGTTTCTCCCGTACAGCTTGCTAGTTCTTTCTGTCTTGCACTTCATAAAACATTATAGCTTTGGACTTCAACAGGTTATTGTATCAATAAGTGTGTCACACATGGAAGCCATCAGCAGTACTCATTCATCATGGAATTAGCCCCAGTACCTACTACTTATGACCACCCCTCCTAGCATGATTGAAGTACAGTTTTCTGTACTTTCACCCATTAATCTGGTGCACTTGTCCATTTTAAGGCACTGTTGCAACTGCCTTATGTAAACAGACAACCCTCTCCTCTAAACTCCAAACACTCAGACCAGTGAGAGTTCTCCCTATATCACCAAATGTGGAAATATGCACTCTCGAGCAAAGACTGGACTAGCTGGTCAAGAGGATAAGATCAACACCTGCAACCCACCATGTGGACCACATAGCTCACCACAACAACCACTATGACAGCCCTGACATACAGTGAAAAGCCACACACCCACCTTCACAGGGACACTCAATGAACATTTACACAAACAGCACAGACCAGCAAGACAGACACCCACTCTGACACCATGACACAGCACATGCCAAAGGACACATATGTCACCTACACAGTGTGCCCCTCAACCTAAGCTCCTAAGGCTGACCACCTTGCACAATACAGTGATCATGGGTGACTCAGTACTGCGGCACACAGATGTTGCACTCACTATGTTGATTATGGAGGAGGTAACAGCCAACTGTCTATCACATACCAGCATCCAACACATGACACACCCAGTCAGGCCACTCCACAACAGCTACAAGTATTACTCTGTGATTATCCATGTTGGTGTGAATGACCTGAGACACACCTCCCTGGGCTACATGACAAGAGACATGGTTGAACACTTGGATTATGTGGTCCAGACAGGTGTGACAGTAACCCTGAGCACTATACTACCATTACCCAGAATGATGCTGCAGTACTATCTACAGATAATTGACTGCAACACTGGCTTACATGTTGTGCATCATTCTCAGAGAATTCAGTATCTCTCTGTTTGGGATAACATAATTGACAGACCTCAATGCCATACCAGAGATGTCCTAAATCTCTCATCCCTGGGTTTCCAGGTACAGGGTAAATGTCTTGCCACCCCTATAGTGCCTTATTAGGCAGTGTTTCAAATCAAATTACCACTGTAACAAATAGATATGTATGCAATATGAGGGTAATACTGCTCAACAGTAGATATCTAACTGTCAAGATGCAGTCACTCAAACCACTCATCAGAGTAGAGGACATTGACATTTGTGATGTAACAGAGAGGTGGTTCACAGCAGCAGACGGCAGCCCTACACTAACAGGCTATGATGCATTCCACATGTGTCAGCACCAAAACATGGACCACACCTCTACAGGTGGTGTTGTCTCCATATTCATAATGGATATGCACACCTCCAGACTAGTATCCCAGCATAATGCATCAGAGGTACTTCCGGTAAAACTGATTTTGGGGAATAGTGCAATCTACACCATAGCCTGCTATTGGTCCCCAGTTATTTCCCAAGACTGTCAATGCACATTCCTCAACACCCTGGCATCTATGAAGGTCAAACCCAACACTGACATAGTAGCAGACTTCAACTACCCCTCCATCACCTGTGGAAAGTAGTCAAGCACTAGTACACTGGCCCAATGCTTCATGGAATTCATCAGTTCCAATGCCTAGGACTGGCTCATACTGACTCCCAGTAGAGGATGCAACAACCTTGACCTGTGTTGATTACTTGCATATGGGACTGTTGCTCAACCACAGTGGTCAATCCCTACCTGGTTAGATCCAAACATGATGTAATCAACATGGGGCTCAACATCTCATCCACACCCCTCACAAAGGTAACCACTTTGCAAAACCTCTTCTATGCTGACATTGCAGTCATAAAAACAGGGGTGGATGACTTCACTCCACCCATGCCAATGGGAAATAGCTGCATGACTGTCACATCATACACATATCGACTGCACAAACATGTACATGGATGCATAGTACTAGCCATAGCCAGCAGAACACAGACACTGTCCTCCAAACACTGGAAGCCAATGTGATGGTCTCCTCCATTACTGAAGTGTACAAGAGAAGGAGGACACTGTTGCAAAAAAGGTGATGTCCCAAGACTGGTGAACCCCCTTATTAGCCTCAAACACAACTTGAGATCCCTCATGGTATAACCTACAGGCAGCTATGTAGGCAGGATCGCAGCAGACACTGACGACAATCACCAAAGTCTTTGATAGTTATATCAGCAACCTCCACAGCAATAACACCAAGTGCTGTGAGTTACTGCACAATGCTAATTCCTATCCTGAGACAACAGATATTGGACACAGTCTTGCCAACACATTCAGTGCCAGCTTTACCCCTCTCTCCCCCCAGGGGATAATCACAATGGCTTATGAATGCCAGGCTCCAAGCATTACTGCAGGCCAGGTTAGTCCTGCATTGTCCACAGACAAAGATACAGCTTCCATGGGACCCCAACATATCCATGGCTGTGTTCTACATGACATAAAAAGAGACCTGTGTGCCCTGGTCAGTCACAGCCTCACCTCAGGCTTTGTCCTTGCAAAATGACACATTGCTACAGTCATCCCTCTCCATAACGAAGTAGCATCTACAGACCCTGGGAATTATTAGGCCCTTATCCTGACAAGTCTGCTATGTATGGGTATGGGCGCATCATCAAGTACCTGATTGACCAAGATATGGGTGATCTCCTAACTCTGGACCCCACAAAGTTTGGCTTTGTGAATGGCAGATTATGCCTACTTAACCTAGTTGACATCTTTCTGTGAATCAGCAGGGCTGTGTATGACAGTAAGGCACTGCATACAGCCTACCTCAATCTGGCCAAGGCTTTTGATACCATTCCTCAGTCAGGGATTATTGATAAACCCAACAAACTAGGCATCAACCCCTATATCAATGGGTGGTTTGCAAATTAGTTCACAGAACACACAATATGACAGTGACAAACATCAAGTCAGACTGGCAAGCAGTCACGAGTGGAGTCCCACAGGGATCAGTACTGGATAGTGTCTTATCCAGCATCTACTTCTCAGGAGTCCAACCCAACACAAAGGAACTTGGGCTGACCAAGTTCACAGAAGACTGCAATCTAGGAGCTATCATGAACTTCACAAGTGATGCAGACATCCTACAGAAAGGCCTCACTGAGACCAATGAGTGGTGTGGAAACCATAGCTAGCAGCTTAACACCACAAAATGCATCATCATCCCCTTTGATAAAACACTCAGTTTCCAGTAAGTTTCACATCAGTGGGAGCCCAATGAACACTGTAGGCATTATAAGAGATCTGAGGACACAAGTTGACAGCAACTTTTCCTTCAAGCATTACATTGCCACTGTGGTAAGGAAGTCCTCCTATATGGCAGATTGCATTACCAAGGGTTTTGCATCCAGGAAGACAGAGGTAATGATCTCTGTCTACTATTCCCTCATTAGACCACTCCCCAAGTATTATGGCCCATTTGCCATGTACCTCACTAGACACGTGCTACAGCTGGAGAAGCCAGAGAAGCACCTCACAAAGGGGTTCCAATGCATTAAACACACATCCTGCACAGATAGACTCAAAAGACCTGAGCTATTCTCTGTGTCATATCACCTAATTAGCAGCTATCTGTGTTTGACTTACAAGGCCATGTCTGATCCAGCTGGTTTAAAAATGCTACATATAAATCCATCCACACCACACACTGTAGAGACCTCTATCTCAGTACCAAAATCACCACAACATGCTGGTGGGACAGATCCCTCACCAAGAGACTGTACATGCCCTGGAATATATTTCCCATACATGTCATGCAGAGCACCTAGCTGATCCTGTTCCAGAGAAATCTTGATGAGTGGATGGGTAATAGACAGTTCATCCCAATGATCACTGCAGTGGCTACACTTGATACAGGCACTGGGATGTAACATTGGGTGGCACAATGGCAGGGCCCTTCTATGTGCTAGGCTTGTTAAGGCTCCTGGAGCATTACCTACTATACACTTGTGAACCTATAAGGGGAATGACATCAGCAGGACTGATAAAGTAGTGCAGTTGGTGTTAAAAACTTATCAACATGCTTCATCCTACAAACAGACACACACACACACAGACTTTCCAGATGTAAAAGTAGATCTCCTACCTAACTAGTGAGTTGTACCATAGTGTTAAACAGTTACCACACATGCTACAGAGCTTACTGGGCTGAGAGCTGGCCAAAGGTGCTGATATTGGGAGGGCTGATAAAGTAGGGCAGTGGGTGGGAAACATATCAAACTACTTTTACTTAAAAGCATACATACCCCCACACACATTTGTCAGATACAAGAGTAGAACCCCTGCCAAACTAGTCAGTTGTACTATAGAGTTAAGCATTTATCACATGCACTACTGACCCCACCAGGCTAACAGCTGGCAAATGTTGCTGATAAGGGACTGACATCATCTGGACTGATAAGGTGAGGCACTGTGAAGTGTTGTGGGTGGGAACTGCATAAAACTGTTTCACCTATAGACAAACAAACACACACCTCCCTCAGTCTTGCACACACAACTGTCACAAATGCACACTTGCACATTTGCCAGGACTGAGATTAGAATTCCTACCTAATTAGTTATTTGTACTATCATGTTATGCCATTATCACACGTGCCACAGAGCTTATGCGGTTGAGGCCTGATGGAAGGCATTTCTAAGATGACTGATATCTGCAGGACTGCTAAAGTAGGGAAAGGGGAAGTGTACTTGGTTATAATGGACCCAAAAGCTTTTAGTTGTAAATACACACACACACACACACACACACACACACACACACACACACACACACACACACACACACACACACACACACACACACACACACACTTTTACATTGGCAGGACTGAGATTAGAATTCCTACCTAACCAGTTATTTGTACTATAGTGTTATGCAGTTATCACATGTGCCCCAGAGCTTATGAGACTGGGCCTGAAAAAAGTGACTTCTGTGGTGACAGATATCTTCAGGACTGCTAAGGTGGGGCAATGGGAAGTGCACTGGGTGGAGAAGGCCTGTTCATTCCTAGAGCCACTGACATTTCTCTAAGTGTATGAGCATGCCCAGTGTGTCCTTCTATAGTACATGCGGGACCCCATTCCAGTGATTGTTGTCCTCCAATCTGGTTTGTTTTGTGCTACAGACATACAGCTCAACCTGTTCATAGGTTCATAGATTCATAGGTGTGTACTAGGCTAATGGCCCTGATCCTTTACAAGCCTAGCCCATAGGATTACCTTGGGGCATTGTGCCACTCGATCTTAGTTCCCAGTGACTCTGTCGAGTAGAGCCACTGGAGTGATCCCTGTGATGAAATTTCAATTTCCCATCCACTCATCAAGATTTCTCTTGAAGCGGGCTAGTGAGGTGCTCTGCTTGACATGTATGGAAAGCCTGTTCCAGAGCATGGGCAGTCTCTGGGTTATGAACCTATCCCTCCAGCTTGTTCTGTTGATTGTGGTAATGAGGTTGAGGTCTCTGGAGCATGCATTGCAGAGGGATTGGGATTTCTTTAGATGTAGCTTTATAACAGATCTGGGCCAGACATGGCTTTGCAAGTCAAGCATAGATTCCCTCTAAGTAGGCGATATGAGACACAGAATAGTTGAAGTTTTTTGAGTCTGTACATATAGGACAAGTGTTTAAGGCCTAGGATCCGTTTTGAGAGGATCATTTGTGGCCTCTCCAGTTGTTGCAGGTGTTTAGTGAGGTATATGTCAAAGAGGGCATTGTACTTGATGACTGGCCTAATGAGGGAAGAGAAGAAGGTGACAATGACCTCCTTCTTCCTGAATGCAAAACCCTTAGTAATGAGATGTGTCACATAGAAGGACTTTCTGACCACAATGGCAATGTGGTAGTCAAAAGAGAGGTTGCTGTCAACCTGTGTTTCCAGATCACTTATAACGCCTTCTGTGTTCAGTGGACTACCATCGATGGAGTAATTCAAGGGAACTGGGTTTTTCCCAAGGGGGATGATGACACATTGTTTGGCATTGAGCTTAAGGCCAGGGTTCTGGCACCAGTCATTGGTCCTATTGAGGCATTTCTGTAGGATGTCAACATCACTTGGGGAGTTAATAATGGCTCCCAACTTGCAATTGTCTGCAAACTGTGTCAGCCAGAGTCCCTTTGTGTTGGCCTTGACTTCAGAGAAGTAGATACCAAACAGGAGAGGACCCATGGCTGAACCCTATGGGACTCCACTTGTGACTGGTCTGCAGTCTGACTTGGAGTCAGCTACTTTCACACTGTGGGTTCTATCTGTGAGTCAGTTTGCAACCCACCTAGTGATATATGGGTCCATGCCTAGCTTAGTGAGTTTTTCTATGATACCTGAATGGGGAATGGTATCAAAGGCCTTAGCCAGATCAAGGCAGGCTGTATGAACCACATTGCATTCATCCACACCTCTTGTGACTGACTCAAAGAAGTAAACCAAGTTGAGCAGGCATGATCCACCCTTCACAAAACCAAACTGTGTAGCATCCAGAGTTTTGAGACTCCCTATATCTTTGTTTATTAGGTCCTTGATGATGTGTTCCATAGCTTTGCATATCAGACTCATCAGGCTAATGGAGTGATAGTTCCCAGGGTCTGTAGTTGCTCCTCCTTTGTGGAGAGGTATAACTGTAGCAGTGCGCTATTTGGTATGGACAAAGCCTGAGGTGAGGCTGTGATTGAACAGGGCACACAGGTGAGGTGCCAGTTCACTCTGTAGTTCATGTAGAACACAGATAGGGATATTGTCAGGTCCCATAGAAACTGTATTCTTGGCCTTGGACAGTGCTGTTTTAACCTGTACAGTAGTAACACTGTGTGCCTAGTAATCTACTGGTATTGTGATTGGTCCTTTGGGGGGAGAGAGGGGTAAAGTTGGCAGTGAATCTGTTGGCCAGGATATTGGCGATATCTGTTAGCTCGGTATAGGAGGTATCTTTGTGCAGTAGCTCAGAGCAAATCTGGGTATTGCCATGGATATTCTTTACATAACTATAGAAGGCCTTGTGGTTGCCTTTACTATCTGCTACAATTCTGCTTTCATAGCTAGCTTTAGAGGATTTGATAAGGATCTCAACTTTTTTGCTGACGCTGATAAGAGTTTTCCAGTCATGGGACTTTACCTTATTCTGCATCAGTTTAATCCTTCTGTTGTAGAATTTGTTTATGGCATGGGACCACCAGATCAGCTTCCTTTTTGGAGGAGAGTGTCTTGATTCTGTTGGGCATGGCAAGATCCATGCATTTGTGTACGTGTTCATACAGTGCATTGGTGTATGATTTGGCAGTCATGCAACTATTCTCCATTTGCATGGGTGCAGTGAAGTTAGCCACCTCTGTTTTTAGGAGCCAAAAGTTAGCTTTGGAGAAGTTTTTCATGGTGATTACCTCTGCGGGTGGGGGGATGTGGATTTCCAAGATGATTAGTTTCTGGTTGGATCTGACCAGGGAGGAGTTGACTATTGGTGTAGAGCAATGGTTGCCCATGTTAGTAATGACCAGGTCAAGGATGTTGCTGCCTCTATTGGGGGTCAGGATGAGCTGGTCCAGGGCATTGGAATTAATGAGTTCCAGGAAACGTTGGACAAGTGTATTGGTACATGAGTAGTTTTCCCAGTTAATGGAAGGGTTGTTGAAGTTGCCAAGTATGAGAGTGTTAGGTTGGACCCTAATATTCTCCAGGGTGCTTAGGAATGTGGAGTGTGAGTCTTGAGACATGGTTGGGGACCTATAGCAGGCTATGACCTGAATTGGTGTCTTACCCAATGTTAACTGCACCTGAAGTATCTCAGATGCTTTATGTTGGGCTACCAGTCTAGAGGTGTGCATATCCTTTATGAATATGGAAACACCACCACCTTTGGAGCTTCAGTCCAAGTTCTGGGGTTGAAAGGTGTGGAATGAGTTATAGCCTGGTAGTGTAATGGTGCTTTCTGCTGCCTTGAACCAGGTCTCTGTTACAGCACAAATGTTGATGTTCTCCATTTTAAGTTGGTGCAGGATATCTGGAGATAGCCTATCAAAATGTGGGGATAATGGGCCATACAATGATTGTGACAATTTCTCTGAGCAATGTATGGGTTGCTAGGGTTACAGGGCTTGTTTTAGCAGACATCTGTCATATATGACATTTGACACTGTCATGTATTGTTTCAGTACCTTGTGACATACCTCCTCAGATCATCACAGTGATTTACCAGAGGAATACAGGATGGATGATGCACACACAAGGTTTATGGGCCAAATGCTATGCATTCTTGCACAATCCAGCCTGTTGAGAGGTGTGCCTACAAGCATTTTACTACTGGTGCTGTGTAAATGGTCCAGCATCTTGGTGATATATTACAATGGTGGGATCTCTGTCCATTTGTGTTCTGGCCTGGTCTGATTTCCAGTCCACTGTTGGGTAATAGAAGTCAGACAGGATCAGGGTGACAGGCAGACTCCAGATAGAGTTATAGGGGATAGGATATGTGGGGGGAGGGGTGTCCTTGGCAGATATGTTTACCTATAGCTACCAGTACATTGCATTGGGCTCTCCTCAATGGTTGACTGCACTCGGAGTGTTGTGTGTGTGTGTGCGTGTGTGTGTGTGTGTGTGTGTGTGTGTGTGTGTGTGTGTGTGTGTGTGTGTGTGTATGTGTGTGTGTGTGAGACTGTTTGACCAATCTGGAGGTGTGTGTTTGTCACTCATATATGTATGACGCACCTCATTTTGCTTGGATGGTCACATGTGAGTGCATTCCCATGTTTAAGCTCCTAACCCTGCCTGTCAACTGTACAGAGTATCACAGAATGTCCACATCCATGACTCATATATCTAGTTGGCTGCATGAACAACTGTGGTTTTCCAGCAAATATGTTTTGCAAGTCACTCAGGGTTGAAGTCAGATATTACTGACAGTTGACATTGTAGTTTCAGACTTCGTACCCATCAGGCATTCCATGCTACCACAAATCATTCCATCAACTTTATAACATTATTAGAGCAGTACCTTCATCAACCCATTATTCATGGCTTTGTCCCAATTTCTGGCTCCCTGAGGCTGGCAGGTTTGCTCCTAGCAGTTGTCAGCATGGCCTTTCTTTGCATTTTGTGGACTGTGTTATGTTGGTGTTATGGACCCCATGATATGCCCTAAAGGACACTGTGGGTGAGGCATAGGCATTTGTCAGAGGCCTGTAGGCCAGGTGTGACAGATGCAGGCCATCTGTAGCAGAGCAGTGCATTCTGATGATCATATGTTCCCAGGCTGCTGGCAGGAGACATCACTGGGATGGCACCAGTAAGTTGACTGTCAGTGTTGCTGAAAATTGCTTTCTTTTACTATTGCACCATCACTCTATGTGACACCTGGATGCTGCTTAAGTCCAGGAACATGTTACTGCATTTCTATGGGACTATGGGGGAGGTGACACGACTGTACACGATAAACATCTGCACAGACTGTGCTGATATTTGCTTAACATTTTGGTCCCATGTAGCATAGTAGTGTGCCCTATCTTTCAGACTACAGGCCTAACATTATCAACCACAGGTCAGATTGTTCTGGCATAGACATTTGTAGTTTCAGACTTCTTACCTTTCAAAGCCATACTGCCACTGCCAGACCTGCTGTGATATCACTGTGTAAAGGTTTGTGGGTGGGGATTTCATGGATGTCGCCATGTGGGGGCCTTTGTCAGGCATTTCTGTATAGTTGACTACAGCTGATTTGCTGTGTGGGGTTGGTGGTGGGTATGGGACCCCCACTTTGACATCCATGCAAGTGACATATGACCCACCCCCAGTTATTTGGTTCACCACATACACTGCAGTGGTATTTGTCGACTAGGGTGGTACTGCATGGTGTGGGTAGGGCAGTACTGGGGATATACATCCTGTTGTCCCACAGAGCTGTCAGTTGTCTGCTGCTATCCCAGTTAGCCCCCCCCTTTCCCTTACATGCTTGATCAATACCATAGATATGCCATCAGAAAATCCCACTCCATTAGTTTATTTTGTTACAGAGACTGGCTTACTTTCTGCCTGCAGCTGTTGTGAGGGTAGTGCTTGAGGGCTGACTATGTCAGATGCGCGCAATACACTGCCTATGCATGGTCAGGTATAGGTGATGTGATGTTTGGCATCCATTTTACTGTGTGTGCGAGTCAGACAGAGAGAGAGATCATTCCTTGGGGGTCCTACAGTGTCAGTGTACGTGCTATGTGCTGCCTCTTTGCAAAGACCAGGGCATACTGGGCACACCTCAGTCTGCCTATAGGGGCAGGCTCAGGATATTCCTCCTCTGAGTCACTCTTTGCCTGTGGAGGCCTTGGCAATGGTGGGGGGTTGTGTGGCCCTTCCCCATTTTGGTCTTGCTGCAGATGTTTCCGCAGGATCATATCATGTAGCATGGCACATACTATGAACATGTGTGCACATGTGGCTGGAGAGTACTGCAAGGCTCCACCTGATATGTCAAGGCAGTGGAAACTTGACTTGAACATCCCAAACACATGCTCTATAAGGATCCTGGTTTGTGTGTGTGCCTCATTATGGCATTCTTGTGTGGGTGTGTGTGCATTTCTGATGGGTGTCATCATCTACGGCTCCAGTGCATATCCAGCAACCCCCATTAAATGGCCATATGGGGTGTCCCTCATGGAAAACCACTGATACAGCTGTGAGGAATGCCAGATGTGAGAGTCGTGATAGTTTCCATGGTAGCCAGCACACACATTCATGATAATTCCCTGGGCATCGCAAATGACCTGGCAGTTGATGGAGTGGAACCCCTTGCGATTTATGTAGACCCTGCCCTAGTCACCAGGTGGTGCTTTGATGTGGATGTGCATGCAGTCTATGGCACCCAGTACCTCCGGATAGTCTGCTACACGGTGGAAGAAATGCATATTGTAGGTCCTCTCCTCATGGGTGGTGGGGAATTTAATGTGCTCCTCGACATGTGGTCGCATGGCATCCAGTAACTGATGGAGTATCCTGGACACAGATGCCTGTGAGACCCCCATGATATCCCTAGTTGGTCTTTGGAAAGTACCTGTAGCTAGTATTCTTAGAGCTACACATACCTTGGTATCCACTGGGATGGGTTCCCCTCTGTTTGTTCTGGATATGAGGCGAGGCCAGCACAGCTCCACAATTTGCTGTAGTGTGTCCCTGTCCACCCTGTAGCACTCTACCATCTCCAGATCATGTAGCCCCTGGTAGGTTACCCTGGGCTTGAACACTCTTCTCCTCCTCATAAGTCTGGGGCAGTTGTCAACATTGTCCTCTTCACCACCCACAGTGTCTTGCACATTCTGATGTATGAGAGTGACAGCAGCCCCTAACATTTTGTTAGTTTTGTCAGGTAAAATTTCACCATCTGTGTACACCAGTGGTATAGAGTTTGTGCAAAAAAATAGACCGAAAGGCATTTGCATAGTTGATAGTGGTGTGCTGCAGATGCTGCCTGTGTGATTGGCTGAGTATGATACATTCCACCTGCCAGCTCTATTACTTGTATTTGAGTGCCTCTGTTCTGCTATTTCCCTTTTTTTCTTGTTCCACTTGCCATTTCCTGTATTTTTTTTTATTTTGTGGTATAAATCCTGGTGCGTGCCATGCACACCCGTTTAGGTGAGGTAAACAAGACTATACAGCCTCGGACATGCCCCCTTGCTTACATATACACAGTGCTGTCATTTTCTGTTTTTTTTATTTTATTTTATTTTGTTTAAGACCTAGTGCGCACCGCGCAAAATGTTTAGCTGGAGTAAACAAAGTTATACAGCGTCAAACACACCCCGTTGCTTAGCTGGGCTTAGCTAAGGGCAATCCCAGTCAACACTGCTCCAATGTGCTTACAGCAAACATGACACACCCCCTTTTCATGTTAGTTGCTCCTGCCTACACAATCCTGTTCTAGCACCTACATGGTTAGGTGCAGGTTTTGAACTTAGAATATTTTGTGATTCAGTAAATTTCCCCTCATTTGCATACCCCACTGGCTTAACCCATAGATACTGCACTGACACGGAGCCTTTCCCCTTGACAACCACTGTCCTTTGGTATTGTTTTGATTCTGCATGTCATAGACTATAATGGCAAAATGTATATTTTCTTTAAACTTGGGTTTTCACATTTTGTTTTTTAGTTTTGGTACGATCATGTTTGCACGCTGCTGCACTATGCTTAAACAGCTGAGATCAGCCACAAAAAAATATTATTTTTTATTAAGATTAAACATCTATTCATGCCACTGGCTATATGTCTGGCCATTGGCATGCCTACAGATTTGAATATATGCTTTTATTTGCGCTGTCATGTCTCCATTTTCTTTTTTGCAGAAATGTGTTCATTTAGTAACTGAACACATTACTGCACTGACACTGTCCCTGCATGGTGACCCGGCAGCTTCCTGAATCACTAATTCACCTCATTTGCATGGCTTTCACCAGCAAATGAGGTGATTAGCATGTCACATGGTCTTCCATGCTGGAACAGTGTAGACAGGCTAGTGCATGTCGGATCAGCTGTTTGCTGAGTTGCTCAGCGGTCAAACTCCATGCAGGAGCTGCTACACTGTTCCTGCATGGAGTTTTAATTTTCCTGAATCCTGGAGATTGTCTACTGAATGAGAACAAGTAGTGCCATTATGAATAAGTTCAGAGCAATGTGAATGTTAATTCCTAGTTTCATGAAGAAAGATTTGTAATTCTTCTTAGATTCAGATGCTAACCTAAGTTCATCGGCTTATTTAGTATGCCTAATAATATTTTTCAAGTTTTAAGTCAATTTTCTGATTGTATCTTTGATATAAGGGTTTGTTGATCACTGTATTATTTTAGGAGTTTTTTGTCTTTTATTTTATAGTTTATTTATGTTAGTGGATCACCAGGACGGTTTGTATTTAAATTTCCAATTATGATTAGATCTGTTTGGAACTGCCAAGTCTAGGCATTTATCTAAGTGAGTATTTAACTCCTTTATTAACTTACCTGCTATGATATGTCTAGAGCAGCCACAGGAAATCTGTGCACTGACAGTGTATATCTCTGTTCACAGGGACATCCTCTTCTAGGAGGGTAAAAATGGCACACACAGATGAAGAGTCCTCTGACTGCAAATGGCTGGATGTCCTACAGATCATTTTTGCATGAGCACCCCATCCACATCTGCATCTGTTGTGTCCTGTAGTGCCCATGAACCTGGATGATGGATTGGTGTGGTGCTGCTAAGGGACCTAAATTGTGCCCTTCCTTTCCCATGGTGAGTTTCCTCCCCAGAGGTCGAGATGAACCTGCCATGAGAAGGGTGGTGACAGTGATGGATGACTGCATAAGGACATCTGAAGCATATGAATTTCCGATGCTGGATCAACTATATTACATATATAGGCCAGGTCTTCCAGCTGGTCATCATGAAGACCACATTCAAATCTGACCAGCTCTGATATAGCAGGAAGGTTGGTATATTGTGTGTGCAAGAGACCAGATGGAAGGGGAGTAAGGCTAGGTGTATCGGAGGTGGGTTCAAATTGTTTTATCATGGTGTGGATGGGAGGAGAAAAGGCGTAGGAGTTATGCTGAAGGAACAGTATGCTAAGAGTGTTTTGGAGGTGAAAAGAGTGTCAGACAGAGTGATGTTTATGAAGCTGGAAATTGATGGTGTAATGATGAATGTTGTTAATGCATATGCTCCACAAGTTGGGTGTGTGATGGATGAGAAAGAAAAATTTTGGAGTGAGTTGGATGAAGTGTTGATGACTGTACCCAAGGGTGAGAGAGTGGTGATTGGAGCAGATTTCAATGGACATGTTGGTGAAGGGAACAGAGAGGATGAGGAAGTGATTGGTAGGTATGGTGTTAAGCAAAGGACTGCAGAAGGTCAGATGGTAGTGGATTTTGCGAAATGGATGGACATGGCTGTGGTGAATACATATTTTAACAAGAGGGAGGAGCATAGGGTGACATACAAGAGTGGGGGATGATGCACGCAGGTGGATTATATCTTATGTAGGAGGGCCAGTTTGAAGGAGATTGGAGACTTTAAAGTGGTGACCGGGGAATGTGTAGCTAGGCAGCATAGGATGGTGGTTTGTAGGTTGACGTTGGTGAGCAAGAAGAGGAGGAGGAGTGTAAAAGCAGCACCAAGGATCAAATGGTGGAAATTGAAAAAGGGTAATTGTGAGGTGGAGTTCAGGGAAGAGTTAAGACAGGCACTGGGTGGTAGTGAAGAGTTACCAAATAGCTGGATAACTACAGCACAGATAGTAAGGGAGATGGCTAGAAAGGTGCTTGGTATGATATCTAGACAGAGGAAAGATGGCAAGGAGATATGGTGGTGGGATGAGGAAGTACAGGAGAGTATACAGAGAAAGAAGTTGGCAAAGAAGAAGTGGGATGTCAGAGAGATGAAAAAAGTAGACAGGAGTATAAGGAGATGAGGTGCATGGCAAAGAGAGAGGTGGTGAAGGCTAAGGATAAGGCATATGAATAGTTGTATGAAAGTTTGGACACTAAGGAGGGAGAAACGGACCTGTACCAATTGGCTAGACAGTGGGACAAAGCTAGGAAAGATGTGCAGCAGGTAAGGGTGATAAAGGATAATGAGAGATACATACTCACAAGCAGGGAGAGTGTGTTGAGCAGATGGAAAGAGTACTTTGAGGGGTTGATGAATGAAGAGAATGAGAGGGAGAGAAGGTTGGATGATGTGGGGATAGTGAATCATGAAGTGCAGTGGATTAGCAAGGAGGAAGTAAGGATAGCTATGAAGAGGATGAAGAATGGAAAGGCTGTTGGTCCAGATGACATACCTGTGGAAGCATGGAGGTGTTTAGGTGAAATGGCAGTGGAATTTCTAACCAGATTGTTCAATGAAATCTTGGAAAGTGAGAGGATGCCTGAGGAATGGAGAAAAAGTGTTTTGGTACCGATTTTTAAGAATAAGGGTGATGTGCAGAGCTGTAGTAAATACAGAGGAATTAAATTATCAGTCACAGCATGAAGTTATGGGAAAGAGTAGTGGAAGCTAGGTTAAGAAGTGACATGATGATTAGTGATCAGCAGTATGGTTTCATGCCGTGAAAGAGCACTACAGATGCGATGTTTGCTCTGAGAGTGTTGATGGAGAAGTACAGAGAAGGTCAGAAGGAGTTGCATTGTGTTTTTGTAGATTTAGAGAAAGCATATGACAGGGTGCTTAGAGAGGAATTGTGGTATTGTATGAGGAAGTCGGGAGTGTCAGAGAAGCATGTAAGAGCAGTGAGGTCTGCGGTGGGAGTGACGGATGTGTTTAAGGTGGAGGTGGGATTACATCAAGGATCAGCTCTGAGCCCTTTCTTATTTGCAATGGTGATGGACAGGTTGACAGATGAGATCAGACAGGAGTCCCCGTGGACTATGATGTTTGCAAATGACATTGTGATCTGTAGTGAGAGTAGGAACAGGTGGAGGAGACCCTGGAGAGATGGAGATATGCTCTAGAGAGAAGAGGAATGAAGGTCAGTAGGACTAAGACAGAATATATGTGTGTGAATGAGAGGGAGGATAGAGGAATGGTGAGGATGCAAGGAGTAGAGGTGGTAAAGGTGGATGACTTTAAATACTTGGGATCAATAGTTCAGAGTAATGGTGAGTGTGGAAGAGAGGTGAAGAAGAGAGTACACGCAGGAGGGAGTGGGTGGAGAAGAGTGTCAGCAGAGATTTGTGACAGACGAATACCAGTAAGAGTGAAAGGGAAGGTCTACTAGAGGGTAGTGAGACCGGTTATGTTATATGGGTTGGAGACAGTGGCACTGACAAAAAGGCAGGAGTTAGAGCTGGATGTGGCAGAGTTAAAGATGTTAAGATTTGCACTGGCTGTGACGAGGGTGGACAGGATGAGGAATAAGCATATTAGAGGGTCAGCCCAGGTTGGAAGGTTTGGAAATAAAGTCAGAGAGGCAATATTACGTTGGTTTGGACATGTGCTGAGGAGGGATGCTGGGTATACTGGGAAAAAGATGCTAAGAATGAAGCTACCAGGTAACAGGAAAAGAAGGCCTAAGATAAGGTTTATGGATGTGGTGAGAGAGGACATGCAGGTGGTTGGTGTGACAGAGCAAGATGCAGAGGACAGGAAGAAATGGAAACAGATGATCTACTGTTGCAACCCCTAACGGGAACAGCCGAAAGAAGATGATGATGATGATGATGATGATCTTTATCAGTTACAGGTTAATGGCCATGTACAAACACTAAGTACTAGAGTGGTATGTTGACCCCTGTCATCCTCCACACACTGAATGGGGCTGGGAGCAATCAAAGATGAGTCTGCCACTCCAAAACAGGGTGTTCCCTAAAAAGATACATCAGTCATATCCTGTCCTACTGCAGCATTACATGACTTTGGTGTGGGCTGAACTTGCACAAGTCCTTAATCCATGAATGTTGGAGATGATATGGTGATAACATTATCTAAGTCTTCCATTGCCAGTATGACCACTGACTGTGCCAGTATTTGGTTGCCATCATTGTCAGGCCTAGCCAGGTTGCCCACATCAGACATGACTATCTCCATGGTGGAGGACTCTCAAAATGCACCCCCTTTAAACGCTCATAAGCATACCCACGTATATGAATGTACCATTGAACAACTTCCACTGCTCAATGTAGGTAAATCTTTTTAACAGAGTTTTATGCAATATCTAAAGTTAACATACAGCCCAATGTAGGTAAATCTTTTTAACAAAGTGCTATGCAATATCGAAAGTTAACATACCTTGAGCAGACTGACAGTGTAGGTATAGTCAGAATGTTCCTGCAACAAGAAATGACCCATCTTATATGTTGCATGACCCAGAATCAGATGTGATATGACACATACCACAAGAGGCATCATCAGCTGATATTTGAGGTGCCTAAGTCTAGTATTGTACCATGGATAATGGAACTATCCTGTTCCTAGACAGTGATAACAGGAACTCCTGCATGTCTGTGAAGGATGCATCTGTTGGTAGACACTTCTTCCTCAATGGCTCTCTGCTTCTGTGCCAAGTGGGTTGCCTTGAAGCACACATGTGGATTCATATCATTGACCACTCTCCAAACCTGTTTATATGTTCTACTTCCACCATCAACTGCCCTGTTGTGCTGTAAAAGGTTCAGATAAATGTGCTGATTTAAGTCCTGGTCAGATCTCATGTTCCAGAGCATCTGCCAGTCTGGCTGACACACAGCTTGTAGCAAGATGTCATTCTCTACATGGGAGAATATCCAATTGTGGTGTTTATCAGTCTCAGGCATGACTGTGTGTAATATCAAAGAAATGTACAAATAAGTTGGTGGCTTGTCATACGTGGTATATCAATACCTCAGCAACAGGCAAATATGCCTAATATCCATTGACTCCTGTTACATGCAACCCAAAACATGACACTAGCCTTCCATGAGGCAGCAGTCAGTATGATATGCTTCTAGGTGTTGCATTGACACATGGCAGGAAGCCACATTACTCACTACAAAAAAAGAAAACATAGAGAACCACAGTACTATCTGGCACAGGTCATGTGTTCTATGTATCTATGGGCCACAGCAGCAGACATGCTCCCTCTACCTAAACTGTCTACGGCAACCACCCTAACAAGAAGATACACCATTTATGTCTGCTACAGTAACTCTGTCCCTGCAGTGACATTCACTGTTTAGTTATTTATTTGACATTTGTTTCATTTACATTTGGAAAGTCTGACTGGTGTCCTAGTATCCCATTTTTAGCAGAGGCCTGGATAAGCTCCAAGGTGAATGATTACTATGAATATCTTTCAGCAGAATTAAAAAAATATGCATGTTTAAAATTTCATTGGAAGAAATATGCCAGATATTTACAAGGTTATAGGGAGAAGTTTTATGATGACTAGAAAAGGAAAAGAACAAAGGAAAAGACAGAGAATAGCAGGAAATGCACAGGAGAAGATAAGAGCATAAATAAGGGAATGAAGTGTGTGAGAAGGGGGGAGAGAGGTATGGTGTAACAGAGATGAAGGCCATATTGTATGTATAAATGAAAAATGAAGTAGGACAGAGAGAATGTAATTAGATTATCGACAGGAGCAAAGGATGTAGAAGAGATGGTTAAAGGTGCAAAAGCAGTTGGAGAGGTATTTAAGGAAAAGGGGATAAAGTAATTAAGTAGAATTAGAGCAGGAGCAGATCCATGTTTTGCTTAAGAATTCTTTCAGTGTGTATTTGAATGAGAGAAAGTTGGAGTTTATTCTAATATCTGTGGGAAGATCATTGCATCACTGGGAAGATGCGATGTTGGCTCTGAGAGTGTTGATGGAGAAGTACAGAGAATGTCAGAAGGAGTTGCATAGTGTCTTTATGGACTTAGAGAAAGCATATGACAGGGTGCCTAGAGAGGAGTTGTGGTACTGTATGTAGATGTCAGGAGTGTCAGAGAAGTATATAAGAGTGGTACAGGATATGTATGAGGGTAGTGTGATTAGAGCTGAAGAAGAGTGTACAGGCAGGATGGAGTGGGTGGAGAAGAGTGTCAGTAGTGATTTGTGACAGACGAGTACCGGTAAGAGTGAAAGGGCAGGTCTACAAGAGGGTAGTGAGACCAGCTATATTATATGGGTTAGTGACAGTGGCATTGACAAAAAGACAGGAGTCAGAGCTGGACGTGGCAGAATTAAAGATGTTAAGATTTGCACTGGGTGTGATGAGAATGGACAGGATTAGGAATAAGTATATTAGAGGGTCAGCCCAGGTTGAACAGTTTGGAGACAAAGCCAGAGAGGCGAGATTGCATTGGCTTGGACATGTGCTGAGCAGGGATACTGGGTATATTGTGAAAAAGATGCTAAGGATGAAGCTGCCAGGTAACAGGAAAAGAGGAAGGCCTAAGATAAGGTTTATGGATGTGGTGAGAGAGGACATGCAGGTGGTTGGTGTGACAGAGCAAGATGCAGAGGACAGGAAGAAATGGAAACAGGTGATCTGCTGTGGCGACCCCTAACTGGAGCAGCTGAAAGAAGAAGAAGAAGTGGGAAGATCATTGCAGGCTTTGGCAATGTAATTGAAGTAGAGGAATTTTCCAGCATATTTATTGGGCTTAAGAACAGATAGAACCTGTTTGTCTTTGGATCTTAGAGATCTATTAGAAAGCTAGCTAGGAAGACAGGTAGTAGCTTAACGTAGAATGTTGTTGGCTGTTAAGAGTTGTATGAAGGCTAGATGATGAGGTAGCTATAGCAATCTCAAAGATTGTAGAGAGGTGCAGTGGTGAGTGTAATAGGGAGAGTGTGCAGCAAATTTTGCAGTGTTGTTGTAGCATATTTCAAGGTTTGATAACAGGGAGATCTAGAGATTGGTAAGAACATTTGTGCCACATAGCAGTGAGAGTAATAAGTAGGTATTAGCAAGAGCATTTCTGGTGAATTGGTTAAGAAAATGTGAGTGTCTGTAGAGCATGTCTAGTTTCTGGTGTTTTTTTAATGTTACTTTGGATATGGAAATCAAACTTTAGGTTTTCATTGATGATTACACCTAGTAACTTACTGTATGGACTGCTTCAAATAGAGTGTTATTTAGGAAATAATTTAAAAATTTGGTCTATTTCCTATTTGCCCTTTTGGAAGAAAAAGTTGTTTTGTTTTATTTAGGTTAAGTAGCAATTGGGAGTTGTTTAACCATCATTCATAGGTTCATAGGTTCATAGGTAGGTACTAGACTATTGGCCCTAGGGCCCATACAAGCCTAGCCAAAAAAATGTACCCTGGCTTTCACCACCAAAGAAATTTCTTTTCCTGTGCCCCTGTCGAGCATAGCCATAGAAGTGATCCCCGGGGTGAATTTCCCATTTCCCATCCAATCATTAAACAACCTCTGCAAGGCTCAAATCCAGGACCTTGCACACCATAGACAAAGTGATTTACCACTAACCCATGCCAGATATCATTAGATGAAAAAGCTTCTTGGGTAATGAGTTGCAGGCCAGTTAGGATATTTGATGAGTAAATAATAGTTGAGTCATCAGCATATTGGATTTATTTGGATTTCAGGATTGTTTATAAAGATGTTGAACAGAAGTGGCCCAAGGATGGAGCCTTGGGGTACCCCTGTGATGTTTGGTAGGAAGGGGAAAGAGAGCTATGCCACTTAACTGAATGTTGTCACATTAAAGGGAGATATTGTAAATGATATGTGGAGATACCATTCCTACAATCACACCATGTAGAGCTATTTGGTACAGGTTCCATTACATGGCTGCCCCTTTCAGAAACAGCTGACAGTCCCCCCCTTCCACCAATAAAGGAAAAATACAGCTAATGTGTCACTGACTTCTCAGTGAACAAGCATGTATTATTCAAATGCCTCACAGAGAAATCCTGCACACAGGAGAACTGTAACCCTCCCTCACTGGATACTACAGAATATGTGATAACATATGGGAGCTGCATAGATTCAAACAGTACACTTTGCAAGACCTGTTTCAACACTGACTAGGACACACACATAGTTCTAAACCTGACCCATGGCCTAGGTACTCCAAATTGTATGACACCAAGCAAACTTTCCTGTTTTGCAATTAAACCACAATATTGCTTCAACTACCAAGTGCAAAGACATGTCAGAAACCCCAGACAGACCTCTCTTATTGTCAGCTGCAGCAAGTATGTCAACCCCCTTCCCTATCACAGTTTCAAGTAGGTCAACAAATAGCAGACAACTACAGTATCTATAAAAACAGTTATAATAATTACATGAATTGTTATGCAACTGACAGAGTTTCAGCTTCACATTTTCCATTTCTGCTATAGGTTGCTGTACAGCAAATTTCCATAGCACAGTAAGCAAACAAACAGTCCTAGCTTTAGTTGTCCAACTGTTTTGAGGCCTCTAGCATGGTTATTATGCTAATGATCCCATTTAGAATGAATATTCTGGAATGACACTTTGTTCTCATTAGACACATCACTGAGGCTGGTAACTAGGCACTCAACATTATGCACTTGCTTGAGTGTCTGTGAATTGCAATGCTCATGGGTGGCAGGTCAATGATATTGAGGGGATGTGAGGAAAAGTATTGTACTATTATGGTCTGTAGAAGTAATTAAATGCAAAAATGGAAATATATATTTATTATTTCTTTGTGGGTGGGGATAGTCCAACTAGGCAAGTAGCCTCTTTCCTGGGGAGGCCTGAAGTAGTATTTATACTACTAGGGGAGATTTAGGCAGGGTATTAGGGATCTTAATCTATTTTTTTAGATGTATGCTGTGGGATCCTTTACATCCACATAAGTTACTTCAAACTTGAACAAATGGGATCTTGGTTTAACATGTCATCTGAAGGACCGCACACTCAGGAGTGCAGCATCCCCCTCTCCGTGCTGTACTGCAGTATCAGTAACCAATCTACTGGGTGTGGGAATAGAATCCATAGCCTTCTGTGTCAAAGCGGGTGTGCCACCTGTTGTGCCATTGACATTGCTTGATATATTGATTGTTATACTACTGTTACACTTCATACATGGCATACTTACCACTCTAACACCATTTTATGTGCCATGTATATGCATGTCAAGGTATGCAAGCATCACGGCTTGTTGTGCTGATGTGGTACCCAAAGTTTCATGTCATGTATAAACAGCAGCAACAAGCATAGATGTGAGATGACTGCCATTTTCCCTGGATTGTGAGCGTCTACCTGACTATGGCTTCTGAAGGCACTAAGGGTGGCAGGACTCCAAGGTGGTATTCTAAAAAGAGCAAAACATTTCTATTCCTGATGGGCAGAGACCACCAAAAGCATCTGTTGGGGGAATCATGAGGGTTGCCAGTATAGATTCATAGATTAATACTTGGCTAACAACCTGGGGGGGGGGGGTATTTCTAAGCCTACCCAGGTTTTCCCAAAAGAATAATGACATCCTGTATCCAAACTGGACATTGAGGACTAAGCATTTATAAGCTACCTCTGCCTATAAGTGAAGTGAATACCAGGTCTGGTGTAAATGTCCTATTCCCCATGCACTGGTCTAGGTTGCACTTAAATTGGGTAATGGATGAACTCAGCTTCACATGGATGAGAAGCCTGCTCCATAGAAGGGCAGTCTCTGGGATACATTTCTGTCTCTCCAGCATGATCTGTTTAAGTCAGAACAAAATGCAAGTCCCTAGACAGCTACTGTTTGACTTGCAAATATGCAAGAAGTTCATAAGTGTGGGGTTTGCAGATGCCTTTTAAGGCAGGCATAGATAACCCCTCAGCAATCTACAGGAGACTGAGTAGAGAAAAAAAGCTTTAAAGAGCTCTGCATGAGGTAGATTCATTACGCCTTGCATTCTTTTTCTAAAGAGCCTCTGTGGTTACTCTTGTTGCTGCATATACATGGCTAGGTATATATTGAAGGGAGCATTTTATTCTATGATTGGTCTGATAAGGGCAGAGTACAGTGAAATAATGATCTGTTTGGACCTAGATGCCATACCCTTACATATAAGTTGTGCAACATAAAATTATTTCCTCAACACTGCCCACCATGTGCTGGTCAAAGGTAAGGCTACTGCCCTTGTGCGTACCCAGATCCCTTATCACTGGATTGACTCTTAGGAGCATGTTGTCAACATGGTAATTATCTGGGATGGCTGACTTCCCAAAGGATGCAATTATGCATTTCTTAGCATTGCATTTAAGACCATTGCTTTGGCGCCACTTGTTAGTCAGAGCTAGGTCTTCTTGAAGAATGGTGTTGTCTACAGGGGAGTTGATGGTAACCCCCAATTTGAATCATCTACAAACTTAGTCAACCATAAAACTTTAGTGTTTGCTTCCACTTAAGAGAAGAAGATGCCAAAAAGGAGAGTGCTCAGTAGAGAGCCCTGTCTGACTCTACTAGTGACTGGCATCTGTCTGTTTTGACCTCCTGAATCCTATCAGTGAGATAGTTGACTTTCCAGTGGGTGACAGAAGGGTTTATACCTAATTTAGTGAGCTTGTCTATAATATATGAGTATGGATGTGGGTATATGAAGATTCAGCCACTGTTGACATGATTAAACAACCCAACCATGGGTAAACCATCATATACCCACACTCACGAGTCAGTTATTGTTATTATACAATGACATTATTTAACTCATTCCCTCCAGTACAGCTCTTTTGAGTATGTACTTTTAATTCCCAGTGGGTGTGTCTTGATCCTTTAAAAATGAAGTTATCACCTTACAGTTTAAACAAACATGTATATCTCTGGAACCATAAGTGTTACTAGAAAACAGTAAATGGCAAACGATTCAGGATAAATTAATCTGTACATTAGTGGCATTCATTCAGTTTGATGCATTAAGCTAGATTTTATACTCCAAAATAAAGACAGTAAATATTAATTTTGTAGTGTTGTATAAACAGCTTATGCTATCTCAGTATACCTCTCAACATCTTAGAGTAAGAAATCTGGACAATGCCATAAATAAGGGGGGGGGGGCAAAATTAGTGAATTTTTTTTTAAATATTGCACTTATTAGCTTAGAAAGTTGATAGAATAACAGGTTTTTCATTAGCATGACTTTTCTAAAGGATATGAAAACTGAAACTCAACTGTCTGCTATTATTTTCTGACTTCAGTCCTCAATGATTTACCAGTGATCTGCCAGAAAATCATACTTTTATGAGACCTAAAATATGAGGCAAAAATCTGGACATTCTACAAAAATCTGGACAGTTGAGAGGTATGCTAGTAACTATTCAAGCAAGACATACTGGCAGCAGAACTTTTTTCATACAGCTGTGAGCTTTCAAATGAGGCTATGCAGTTCTGCCTGTGTTACCTGAATGTTGAGATATTTACAGAAATATGAAAATGATTACAATACAAACAAACACTACACAAACATTATTCAATATCACTTCAGCGGCATTAGACAGTGGTCAAATATCAACACAATTGTGTTTGCCTTCATGTATGCTTTAAACTGAAATCTTCTGATACCTTGTATGTAGCATGGGTTTGGAATTATTAATGTAAATATGAACAAACAATATTTGATGCCTAGAGGCATTAGTAGGAGGTAACAGCAGAAATACCTAGAAGCACACTCGGCTGTAATGAGTTAAGGAAGAAGTTGCTTACCTTTCTTTAATAATGTCATTCTATATTAATGTGTAGTGTTCCTCTGCATTGTTTCTTTGTTATTCTGTTTTTAATGATGTTTTGCACATGCGTATGGGACACACATTCCCATGACTACGCAGCACATCAATGTTGTTGAAAACAATCAACAAAAGAAGATCTCCCCTACTTTTATTTTTAAACTACACTCCCCTGCCTTTTTTTAAACTACACATTCCAGAAAATTTACAGTGCAATAGATAATGGGCAGAAATACAAGGAAAATCAGGTGCAATTCTTTCATTTTGCAGAACATACTTCATTTTCTTTGTATTTGCTCTGTACTCCATACATATCTCCCAACCTCTTAGCTCAAGATATGTGGACAAAGCCTTAAATAATGGATTATAAAGGCCCAGGGGCAGCTTGTGCTATTGGGCTGCAGGACTGCAGCCCCCCAGCTGTAAAACAAAAAGAAAAGAAAAGAAAAAAATAAAAACAAATATGATTTGCGGAACATCACACATGCATGGCATTTCCCAATATCCAGAGTCTAGAGCATGCACACAGAATCCAGACTGTCTCACCAGCAGTCCAGATTAGGAAGACAAGCATTCAGCTGCAATATCCCAGAAGTCTATACTGTTCCAACTGCATAGACTGGAAGGGGATCAGACTGCAACATCCACAGGCTGGGTAGCAACCAGCTTGCTCTTGCGGGAAGGACGTGCTCTGCGTGGGCTTTTGAATGTTAAGGACATAATTTTACAGATGTTTGGAACTGCAGGAAGGAATATCTCAGTGTGGCTTTTGCAGACATCAGGAAGAACTGCAGGAAGGAATATTTGGGTTTACTGACTTTAAGGTATGGAACTGTGTGTGTGTGTGTGTGTGTGGGTGTTGGGTTTACTGACTTTAAGGTATGGAACTGTGTGTGTTGGGTTTACGGACTTTAAGGTATGGAACTGTGTGTGTTGGGTTTATGGACTTTAAGGTATGGAACTGTATGTGTTGGGTTTATGGACTTTAAGGTATAGAACTGCATGCGTTGGGTTTACGGACTTTAAGGTATGGAACTGTGTGTGTGTTGGGTTTACTAACTTTAAGGTATGGAACTGTGTGTGTGTTGGGTTTACTGAATTTAAGGTATGGAACTGTGTGTGTGTGTTGAGTTTATGGACTTTAAGGTATGGAACTGTGTGTTGGGTTTATGGACTTTAAGGTATGGAACTGTGTGTGTTGGGTTTATGGACTTTAAGGCATGGAACAATGTGTGTGTGTGTCTATGTGTAAAATTCCCCAGTTGTTATATGGTGGTGGGTAGAGAATCAGGCTTGCACCCTGTGCCTTGGGCCCAGATGGCAAGAGCCTGAATTCCCTACCCACCACCATTTGTAGAAGATTTGCAGATTTTTGCCTCATATTTGTTCTGTTCTGTTCCTCATAAAATCTGTGGTTTCTGTATTTTTGTGTCTTTACACAATCAGTAGTGCAGTGGTACAGTGGTAGCATTGTTGCCTGACAGCTGCAGGTTCTTTGGTTTGATTATGGGCTGGGGTACCTTCTGTGTGGTGTCTGCATGTCCTCCCTGTGCTTGTGTGGGTTTTGTCTAAGTGCTCTGGTGTCCTCCCATCTTACAAAGACATACATCAGGAGTGTTTCTCCCTGCGCCTCTGCTGAAAATTGGCTTTTGTTCTAAGTTAGACTTTCTTGGTTAACAAATGTTAAATAAATAAAAATGACAAGCATTTGAATTTCAGACTTCATATTCTTCAGAAAGTACATGGTAACACAAAACCTTTTATTCTAGCAATTTTCTAAGTTTATAAGATGGATATTTAAAAATTTTCCCTATGTTTGGGACTGTATTTCCCTGTTATTGGCTTCATCCAAGTTTTTGTGCTAAGGTTGAGATCCATTGTGAGAACTGAATTCACTGAATATGTTTGGGAGGCTGTATTCCCCCATTATTGGCTTTGTTTAGGTGTTTTGTGCTAAGAGGTTGATAGCTATGGTGATAACTGAATTCACTAAATTGTAGCCATTTAAGTTTCAGTCTTCCTCTCTTTCACAAAACAGCTGATTTGGCATAGTGGTACGTTGCTCTGACTGTTTTGTACAGGGTCCTGCATTCAAGTCTTGGCAGTGAAATGCATGGTGGTAACACAGCATTTTATTCTAGCTACTTTCCAACATTATACAAGCAATGTTTAAAATGTGTCCCTGGTTTTTGGGCTTTTGCACCCCACCAATACATTTTAGCCTTTTCTAGATTTCTTGTGCTGCAAAGTTCAGAGATACAGCTGAGTGGTGAGTAGATTTTACAAGGAGCTGAGATCTGCAGGGGAGCAAAAGTTTAGTGTTGCTTAGGCGGAGGCTGCTTGCATTGTTAATAGCACAGCAGGTACTGTACTTGTGTTTGAGGCCAAAGGTTGTGGGTTCTACTCCCATAGTAGGTAGATGCATTACTGATACTGTACTGTGTTGCAAAAGGGGTGGATGCTGCAGTCTTTTTTTGGCAAAGATATTTAGTAACTATGAACCTATCAGTTTGCCATTCATTCCCTATTGCAATATTACTAGCTTATCATTTTTTTAGTGTAACATAGGCAATTCATTCCTCAAGGGCAACAGGCACTTTATTTGTACATGAAACAATGAAATATAAAGTTGTTTGCTAGCAGCAACCTCTTCATTAGTTACAGATCTCTTTAATGTGGAATCATTTAGATGACCTTTACTTCTTCAGAGAGTGTGCATATTTATTGATACTGGTGGAGTGTAGAAGTGTGAGTAGATTCTTTATGATGGAAATTTTCTGAATTGGGCAGTTTTGTCATTAATGGTGCATATGTTTGGTTTCATTGTTTACTGGAAAAATGTTCAAAACAAATTTAAAACACCCTCTAAAACTGTACTGCATTGTACAAGGAATATAATGTAATACCATCAGGAAGGTATATCAAAGAACATGTGTATATTTTGTGTGCAAGGGGCTTGTATTTTGAAAACAGCCCAAAGTTAATCTTTATCTGCCACTGGCAAAATGTATTTTCTTTGAATGTGGGTTTCAGTGCTGTTTCAATGAATGTGAGTTTCAAGGGCAGAGAAGTTTTAATACTAAGTCTGTTTTCATTGTGAGACTGCTTTGCTTTGTTTAGCAGATATCTATTAGTGTTTGTGCTGCAAAATGCAAAATAAAACTTTCAAATGAAGTCCAAATCCTCGCAGAAGTAAAGCAGTATGCACATTAGTGTTTATGGTAAATGGGATGAAATAGCCAAGTAATTTTTCATTGGAATGGCTGCAGGGGGGAATGGTGGCAAACTCAAAGACAGCCCCTGCTGAACTATACCTCTCAACTGTCCAGATTTTTTCAGAATGAATAGATTTTTGCTTCTTATTTTTGGTTTGTTCCTCATAAAAGTTGTGGTTTTCTGGCAAATAATTTAAGAATGAAGTCACTAAATAATGGCAGACACTGAGTTTCAGACTTCATAACCTACAGAAAAATGCATGCTAAAGCAAGACCTGTTATTCTATCAACTGTCTGTTTATACAAGAGCAATTTTTAGTACTGTTTATATGCTCCCCCAGTATATTTGGCCTTGTCCAGATTTCCTGCATTAACAGGTTGAGAGGTACGTGCAAATAATTTACTTTATAGAATTAGACATATCTAAACCTCTCAACTGTCCCCGATTTTAGCTCAAAATGTTGCTCTTCCCCTAATAATCCCTCCACAAAAATGGTAATTTTGGAAGAAAATGTGGAGGGTTTACAAATAATAAATAACTGTAATAATCAGAGTTATAGATTACTTTTATTTCGGAAATGCATGTAGATTCTATTATTTTGTCAGCTGCTCAAGTTAGCATTACTAATATTAAAAAAGTGTCCCTTCTTTGACAGGTTCCCAGCTGTATTGTGTGGCTATTTCATATTCTTGCATCACAATTTTGGTCTGTTTTTCATAAAATTGTGTTTATTTGGCAAATTAGTGGCAAATCATTAAAGACTGAAGTTAGAAAATAATGACAGATATGTGAGTTTCTGATTTCATGTCCTTCAGAAAATTCATACTAATGCAAGACATGCTATTCTATTATCTTCCTAAGTTTATAAGAGCAATATTTAAAAAGTGTCCTTATTTTTGGGCCTTTGTCCCACTTCGATGTATGGCTTGGTCCAGATTTCTTGCTCTGAGGTTCAGGGCCATCACAGTCAGCCAGAGACATTTCAAATCATGACATACTTGTTGCACCCTCTTCCTTCATGTAGTGACTCTGGATGTGTCCAAGCAAGGCAAGGAGCAGTTATGCAATGTAAATGTGCAGAATATCCCATCGTCCAAGGTAGACACAAGTACTACAGTGGCTTTTCATCTGTCCTAGATTTTGCAGAATGTTCTGGTTTCTGTCATATTTTTATACTGTTTATTTATGCTTATTATTATTCAGAAAGTGCCTGTTGATTTGTGTTTAAGTAGCAATGCTTTAATGACCATCAGGTAAACTTGTCTGAGATTGTAAGATGCAAGTAAGGTTTAATAAGCATACTATTAAAGAATTGTCAACATTGAAAGCCTTTCTGTTGTTGCCATGCAGAGAATACTTACGTAACTAGGTAACGTATAAGTCTTGGGTATTGAAATGCATATGACAGTATTTGTAATAAAGGACAGGATTACATTATTTTAAGAAGCTCATTACATTTGTTGGGGACTTGCAGTCATCTTTGCAGGCTTTACCTGTAAACTAAACAGAATGCCAATCTATCATGTGTGGTCCATAACCTGTGCAGTAAACCTTTAAACAATATATATTGCGCTTGTTTCTTGTTTGCTTTTCATTTTTTACTTTGATCATGTTTTCCCCACAAAACAAGTAGATAGTTGTTGTCAGGCACCAGGTCATTTTGGATAAGAACAATTTTTACAAGTGGGGGTATTACAGAGAATTCTACTTTCAGCATGTTACTTGGTACTTTAATAAAGTTGAATATAAATTATAATTAGAACTGCAGTGCAAGGAGAAGTGGTTTGAGTTGAGTGCTGCTTGTTTTTGTTATACTTGATTTTGACTGGCATTCCAGTAATGTATTTAAAAAGTAATTTATTTTTTCATGCCTCACAACCTTTTTGTTTCCATCTAGGTATTAAGTAAGCTGTCATGCAGCCAATGCATTGAAATATTTTTTTCTTCTACACTTCATTTTGTCTTGATTGGACTCTTATAATGACAGTTTGGTACCCAGGGCAGCGTATTTAATTAAAGTTACAATTTTTGTGGTTTTGAGCATAGCTCCTCCCCTTTCTAGTTGGCCACACCCCTGCCCATTGACTCCACCCAATCAGCTGTCTCCTGCAGCCCCCCTTTGATTTTATGTCACCTGCTGCCATTGCAAAGGCCCCAAAATAGGGACTAATTGTAAATGCTACTCTTATAAACTTACAAAGCTTTTAGAGTAACAGGATTTGTGTTAGTGTGCATTGACTGAAGGATATGAAGTCTGAAACTCAAATGTATGCTATTATTTAGTGACTTCACTCCTCAGTGATTTGTCAAAAACACCCCACACATTTTATGAGGAACAGAACAAAAATATAACGCAGAACTCTGGATGTTCTATGAAAATCTGGACAGCTGAGATGTATAGCTCTGTAGCATACACAAATAAATGAAAGTCTGGCCAATCAATAGTAGTTTAGCAACTGGACTTTTTCCTGTTCGTATATGCTTGGTTTGCAACCAACATGTTGGTTGGTCTGTCCAAACAGCGTGTTCATTTTGTAAAAGTAATGAGCTATCAGTGTACAATAAGTACAATTCTCCTCCAGCTGTTTCTGCAAAAAGGTAATTGTGTAAAAAATCAATTAAGCCAAACTACATTTATGCATTTGATTTACATTACATTTTAATTTGACATTGATCCACCAACCCAGACCCATTGCTCTCAACTATTCAGATTTTTGCAGGTTTGCCTCATGTTTTGCTTGTTTTTCATAAATTTTGTGCTTATCTCTAATGATGATTAAAGACACTAACTAATGAGAAACACTTCTGATCTTTTAGAAAATGCATGCTAACACAAAATCTGTTGTTTTATCAGCTTTCTGAGTTTATGAAAGCTGTATTTAAAATCTGTCCTATTTTGGCCTTTGTTCCCCACCATTATTGATTGTAGTCACAACATTTGAGTTTCTGACTTCTTATCCTTCAGAAAAAAATCATACAAAACGTGTTATTCTAATAGCTTTCTAAGGTTATAAGAGCAATATTTAAAATTTGTCCCTATTTTATGGCCTTTGTCAAACACCATTATTGTGAAGTCATTTAATAATGACAGTCATTTGACTTTCTCACCTTCAGAAAATGCATGCTAATGCTGTTGTCTGAAGGGGCGTGGCCAGGATGGGCACTGACTAGCAGCAATTTTTTCCATCTCTGCCAGTTTTCATATTCCTGACAGGAATTAAACTCCAAAAACAATCTAAATGGACTTATTTTGACATATTTCAACTCATATCAACCTATTTGTGGATTGTATTGAAAAATTGTAATCTTTTTCTGAATGTTTCCTGCCAAAATCTTCAGACAAATATCTACAAGCTCTTTGACTGACAGATGAGTCACACTAAGAGCAATTCTTCAGAATCTTCTCTTAAGAAAGAGCTTTTATCTTTGTCATCTACTCTGCAAGAGATGTCTTTAAAATTAGACAAAATGGACACAAAAATAGATGTTTTTGAACAGAAATGTTCAAAGCAGATGGACTTAATTCATAAATAACTGCAGCTTCAGAAATCCAAAATTTCTGACATAGAGCAGACTCTCACTGATGTGGATGGAAGACTACAGGAGGGTGAGAATAACATTGAATTTCTTTTGAAACAGAACACTATCTTACAAAATAAATGAGATGATTTAGAAAACAGATCATGAAGGAATAATAGACGGATTTTTGGTATGCCAAACAACATAGAAGGCACTAATATGGTAAGTTTTTTAACTACATCGTTACCAACTGTTTTGAATATTCCTGAAGCCCTTTCATATGGGATTGAAAGGGCACACAGATCCATTGTCTTGTCTCCAAATAAAAATGTTCCCAGATCTGTTATAGTGAAATTCATTTCAACTCAAGATAAAGAACTAGTGCTGAAAACTGCATGGTCCAACTCTCCTATTAAAATAAATGACACTATTGTACGTTTTGACAATGACTATTCTTCTGCAGTTATTTCCAAAAGAAAGCTATTTCAATCTCTTATAAAAGAACTAAAAAAAACAGATAAAAGTGCATCTCCTGTTTCCAACCAGACTGAAATTATTTCTTACAGATGGAATTAAAACCTTTGAAGACTTTGACTCTGCTATTTCTTTTATAAAAACAAAAAAAAAATAATAGATAAAATAGAGGAAATGGAATGGACAAACCCTTCATTAAAAAGAATTGCGGAGAATGGATCTTGGAAATCTTCAGAAAAGAAGAAGAAAAGGTTGAAAGATAAATTACTGTTTCCTTTATTATTTCAGTGACATTCAGTTACTTGTTTTATTTTCTTCATATGCTTTGAAATTTTTATTATATTTATTCCAGGTGGTAAGGAAATCTCTCATTTCAAACGTAAGTTAATTTAACTTATTCCGAACACTTGATTATAAGGTACAGTTTAAAAACTGTGTGTTTATTGATTGGGGGATTAATGGTAATTTTGTCCGTTTGTGTTTATGGTAACTTTGTTTCAGTTGGTTAACACTTGCTGATACTGAGCTTTTGAGATGCTTTATGTGCGCTTCGTTATATTTTGCTTTACTGCTGTTTATTTATTTATTATTTCTTGAATGCCTGGCTTACGTTATGGTTTCATGGTGCTTTATTGCTGTACAGATGGCTGTAGGTTTCGCAGGATTTAAGCGTCTGAATTTCACTGCTGTTAACAGTGTTGCGGTTTGTGGGGAAGCATTTGCAATTTTTTTTTGCTAGTTGTTCACTTATGGGATAAGATCCGTGCTGTTATATTATAGAGGGTTCCGCTAAAAAAAATTAAGCTTCGCCAGAACTACAGAATGAAGTCTCGAGCCCTTTTGATTTGAAAGCTCATAATTCTTAACGATCACAAAGCTGTAGAGCTATCAAAACAGTTATGAACCTGTTTAGAGCAGGAAGTTGTTAGAATGTTAAAATACTCACTTTGGTGACTACATTGTAAAACACGAACTTCAGTCTTCAGGTGCATAAATACGTAGTGACACATATGAAACAGTGTTCCTTCATGAAGTTCAGAATATTTAGTAAAAGCAATGAGCAGTTTTAAAAGAAAGCAATTGTTTACTGAGTATATTCACCAGCTTGACCTAATCCAAGCAATCGCTCAGTTAAAGGTTTTCATTATATTTTAAAGTGGTGCTTGTGACACACTGATGCTAGCAACCCCACACCTTTATATTCACCCATGCACATTTGATTGTTTGTGAGAGTGGGGGGATAATGCTAATATTATCACCTTTTTGGAAACACATAAGAATTCACAGGGCAAACAATACCCACAGCTTGCTCAAGGGATTGGATTTCGCTGTCATGCCAAAATAAAAGTTCTGTCTGTAGAAATAATGTTGTCCCCTGCACTGCTTCAAAAAAATGAGACTTTTCTGCATATATTAGTGGACATTTAGGAAATATTTTGGTATTGATGGTTTGATTGGTATTCTCTTAATTGTGTTCTGAGTTGGCACTTCTATTTCCCCTTAGGAGTTTGACAAGTCTGCCCTAGGTGTTGTGAACGAGGCACACAGCTATCTTTCGAGATTGTAGTGCTGCTCCAGTTGTGTGGTCACAGAGACATGTTAGATGAGTCCAAATCACATCCTTGTCTGGTCAGAGTTTACAGCTGTAAACCAAATTAAGTTCAGTGTTGATTTATTAATCCAGTATCTTACAAGATCACCTAGAAGGGATGATCTGTTTTTTTTTTTTTTGTACTTTATCATACAGCTAAGAGTAGAGTGTGCTTTCTTGTAAGTTTCTTTAGATTTTTAGACAACTAAGGTGAAACTCTCATATACCGTCTAGTACATGTGACACTGATACGACCTTCTGTCTGTACCTGATTTTATGATATATCATGCTTTTTTTTCTAGATAGTAGATTGCAGATAATCTCTAGTTCTTTTGGGAGGTGGGTAAACAACTAATACAGGGCCTGCTGTGATAGTAAATTATTTTTGTCAGACTTCGGATGGACTCTTACTAACTGTGGGTAACAAAGACCCAGTACCACATACAATTCTTCTAACATGCACACACCTAATGGTCTAACCATTTCTGATGTTGTTTTGACTGAGTGACCCAAGGGGACTTTCAAGATTGTGTGTTTCAGCATTCTCTTTACCATAAGGAAGCGATCTCACTCATTTACTGAAGACAATGTTTGGGAGAAGGAGTGGAAAACGCCAGTCAGTACTCACCTACTTACTTCCCTGTCTATAAATAACAATATATTATATAAATATAGTGCTGCACAATGCTCAGATTTATGTATTATTTCTAATGATTTATTTCTGTCTTACTATTGTAACAGACTTTTAGCTCAGTGATTCTTTTTTGGATGACTGAATTGCTATAACTTAATACGTGTTGCTATTGATTGTATTCTTGCTGACTTTATTACAGTAATGATTAGATCTCCCTTGTTTCTGGCTTGTTGTTATCTTCATTGTTCTGATTTTAAGGGTTAAAAGTCTAAATAAGCTGGAGTCAGATTTAGTTGGGTGGTATGGCTTCTGGGATATGTGATGGGGGGTTGATGCAGAAATGCCTAATTATTCAGTTTAATTTCTACAAACATTAAGATGGCCTTTCTTTAATAATTTTTCTCAGGCAGATGGTTACTGTATTGGCAAACATGGAATGATTAATTTAATTTCATTCTAGTTTTAAACATATTAAAGAAACATTTGATTTAAAAGCTAACATTATTACAGTACATGCATATTTTCAAGTTCTGTCATGTTCATGTTTGTATAAGTTATATCTTCAGGATTGAATTTAATTTCTATAGGTAAAGTGGTCATCTCAACATTATATTGTAACATATTAGTGTAATATTAGTTAGAGAGAATTAAAGCCTATTCACCATGTACTACTCTATTCAACTATCATAATATATATTTTAATAGAGCTTCTTTTACTTACATCCTTAGTCAGTTTACAGTTTTTCATAACATTTATTATCTTAGTTCAGTCATTATTAAAGTGTATGGTTACTGTGTTGTTTATCTTTCAACAATCATGCTATATTTCAATTAAGACTTTTTATACTTTATAATTATATTTCAAAATTTGATTTTTAGGAAACTGTTTACATTTACTAGGTTGTTTGAATCAACAATATGTTTATGTACCTAGTTTATGAGAAAATGTAACATTTGAACAATAGTTAAGATTTTAGATGTTATTTTATATTACTACATAAAAAGGTATTCAGTATTTAAATTCCATGTTTTGCCTGAAGCCAATGTTCTATTCATTTATTATGGTGGAGAGGACTTAAATACTGTTGTTGAGTGGGTGGTAGATTCAAACAGTATTCTGTTTGAATCAGGAGTCTTTTGATCTCCATGAAGAGGGAGAAGGTGTACTCAAATTTATTTTTCCTGTATATAGTTTCTATTAGCTATCTTTTAGTGTCTGAAACATTTATTTATTTGATTTACATTTTAATTTTATATCATTTGGAACACAACTGGACCAAGTTTCATATAATTACAGTAAATACATATAAATACTTGATTACTTCTAGTCATCTACAAATATATAATACTAGTAATATGAATTATTTCCACAAATGTCTACATTAAAATGTATTTCCATTAACATCAATGGTCTTAATAACAGCTGCAAAAGAGGGAATCTATAAACATATCTGAAATTGTTTAATTCTAATCTTGTTCTTCTACAAGAAACACATTTACTAAAGGAAGATATAGATATAATTAATAACAAGAAGTATACAGTACTATCTAGTTCACATCATCAACAAAAAAAGAGGGGAGTTGCTATACTATTGAATAACTCCATTCCTTTCTCTATAATATTAGATACATATAATCATGACAAGGGTATATTATGTGCGGTTATTCTAGAACTTAACAAAAAATATATATATATATATATATATATATATATGATCATTAATGCTTACTGGATTCCTGGGATAAGTACTCATACAGTTAAACAACAGCTACAGCAAGTAATTAAATTCTCCAAAGGAAATATCATACTAGCAGGAGACTTTAATTGTATAGCAAAGGAAAATGATTCTACTGCTTTCAGGAAGAGAATAATTTCATCTCCAGCTAAAAACTTAACTGAATTTGCTGAATTGTTTAATATTAAAGACATAAATGATTTTGCAGGTACAAGTTCACTTTTTTACACATATTTCTCACCAAGATTTGACACATATTCTAGAATTGATAGAATATATATTTCAAATCAATTAATTAAAATTTAATTAAAGTTTCAGTTCATTCATGCCCACTTTCTGATCATAATGCAATAACTTTTGAATTCCTTTTACATTCTAGTTGTTATCCTCAAATTAAAAGAATGCCTGCATGTCTTATTAATGTATCTGAATTTAGAGATTTTGTCATTTCTGAAGTTAATAATTTTATTAAATTTAATAATTCTGAAGACACATCTGTTATTTATATATGGGATGTTCTGAAAGCATACTTATATGGAAGAATAATTAATTAGTACATAAATAAGAGAAAGTTTTGGGATAAGGAACTAAGAACCCTTCAAGAAAAGATTGACAAAGTTAAATTACAAAAACAAACCAGTAAATCTAACAATACAGAAGATATGAATGCCCTAAACAATAAATACTTAGAAATATTAAATCATAAGACTGCGATTAGTTTAGAGAGATTTAGACACATAAACTTTTCTACTAATCTTAAATCTCTTAAGAAACTAGCAATTAAAACTAAGAAATTAAACAAATTGTATCATATTAGAGATATTTACTCTAGTAAAAAAAGATGGTAACTGATATAGAAGATATTTTAAAGGAATTTAGAAATTATTTTACTGAAATTAATCAGAAACCAACTATTATGGACTTGAAACAAAAAATAAGCATCTTTATTAAGAAACATACTAAGAATAAATTAAAAGAACAGCAAATTAAGGCATTAGATAAACCAATCTCACTCATTGAGACTAAAAAACAAATCAATAAATTAAAACAAAATAAGGTCCCTGGTAATGATGGAATCATTCCAGAAATGTATAAATTATTTCCCAATGAATCACTTCTTATACTGAAACAAGTTTTCTCTCAATGTAAGGATTTGTTTAATATTCTTCCCTCCTGGAAATATGCTATCATTTCCCCTATCTTCAAAACAGATAAAGATCCTTCTAAATGTTCTTATATGCCAATTTCTCTTTTAAATGTTGACTATAAAATTTTTATGTCCATTTATACCAATAGGCTTAAAAAATCTTCCTGGTCTAGTGGATAATGATCAGATGGGTTTTGTTGTAAACAGGAATACATTTGATAGTATTAAAAGAGTTTTAACTATTATTGACTATGCAACCAAATTTAAAAAGAATTTAACCTTAATAAGTTTAGACATAAATTGTGCCTTTGATTCGGTCAACTGGGATTATTTATTTCTTACCTTAGAGGCCTACAACTTCTCTGAAAGTTTTATTAATTTAATTTCTCATTTATATAAAGGTAGTTGTGCATATATCAAGATTGGCCCATATTATCACAAAATATTCTGATCAATAAAGGAATTAAACAAGGCTGTCCCCTTTCTCCCTTGTTTTTTACTCTTTTAATGGAACCCTTAGCTAATTATATAAGAATGAACCCAAACATTAAAGGAAAATAATTGAATACAGAAATAACTTCCAAAATACAACTCTTTGCAGATGACATACTTCTTACGGTTGATGGAACAAATTCAACTTTAAAAGCCACTTTTGATTTTATGAAATTCTTTAAAAAAAATTGGTTTATTTTTTTGATGGTGATAAAACAAAAATTCTTTCTATAACTTCTGACACTAATCTTTGGAATCAGAAAAATATCAAACATTTAGTCAAATCGGAAGGCTTAAAATACTTAGGTATTATATTAACTGACAATTTGAAGGTATAATAAAATTAAATTACGCTAATTGCATTTCTTCTATTAACAATCTAATAATTAAATGGGAATTTTTTTTGTTTTCAATGGATGAAAAACTTTCAATTATTAAAATGATTATTCTACCTAAGATAGTTTATGTTGTTCAATCTATTTCTTTAATGCCTCCAAAAACATTATTTAGAGAATTTAATAGGTTGATCTTGACATTTTTATGGCAACCAAACAAACCTAGGATATCCCTTACACACAATTTGAGAGATTGGTCCATAGGTGGTATAGGTTTTCCAGATACAGAACTCTACATTATTTCTTCTATGATTAGCACCTTCTTATTATTATTAGATGGACATTATTCAGCTAAATGGAAGATATTCCAGGAAATTCTCTGTTTTAATGCAAATGAGGGAACTAACTTCATTAAACTTTCAATAATAAATAATCCATTTATTTGGATATCCAAAGAGTACTTTCTCTTAAATAGATTTCCTGATAACTTAACATATTATATGAAACTTTTATTTAAGAACTTCAGAAATTACATATATAAAAATATAATTTATAAAAATTGGATATTTATTTTGTTTCCAATTGCATATACAAATGATCTTATTGCCTCTTCCATTATAACTAATATCTTTTATTGAAATAAAAAAAATCTTAATTTTTGGTTTCAATTCTTACAAGATGAAAAATTAAGTACATTAGAATATCTAATAATTAATTTTGATTTAAATAAATCTGAATGGTTGCAACTTCAATCTCTTAGACAATTTATGATTGATAAAATTAAAATAATACCTAGATATTCAAGATCATCAATGTCTAATTTAATAACATTTTTGGTATTTTCTATGCAACAAAATGCAGTTTCTGAATGTAAACGCTCTTCTATATATAGAATAATTAATAAAGAATCAAAAAAATTTCAGATAATTTCTGAAACTATTTAATTTCAATTAATAAAATGTCACCTTCTAAGTTAGCTAAAAAAACAATTCTGGAATCACCTAAGTTTACTGCATCATCCCTTAGATGGAGAATATATACTTGGAAATTTATGAACAGAGCTTTTCTCACACCTCATAGATTACAACTGATTACTAAAAATAGGGTGTTGTGTTGGAGATGTAAATCAAATTCTAAACCAGACTGGTCACACATGTTCTATGATTGTATAACTCTGAGGCAATATTGGAGAAATTCAATCATCTTTTACAAACACTTTTTAATGATAAGTTTACATTGACCAAATATTTGATTCTGTTTAACACTCCAATTCCTAATTGTATTAAGAAAATTAAATATCTTATTTTATGGACTGTTTTAACAGTTGCTAGAAAAGTAATAACCAGAAATTGGAAATATGAACATACCCCTTCTTTTGCAGAATTCAAAAATATTATTTTTGAAACCTGTAGTTTAGAAAAGATGACTATTAAGTCAAGAACTAATAGAATACCCTTTTCACATAATTTGTGGTCCAATCTGAAATCCATACTAGATAAAGATTTATGTACTGTTTAAAACAGTATTTTATGATTTTTATCAATTATGCTATGTTTTATCTTTAAGACACTGTTGTAAATACTTTTTGTTGTAGTGTTTATTGGTTTCTGCTTAAAATGCAATTTCTTTGTGAATCTTTGTAAACATTTTGATTTGTTATAAACCTTAATAAAAACTGTTTAAAAAAAGAAAATGCATGCTAACACAAAACCTGTTATTCTAGCAACTTTATAAGTTTATAAAAGAGGAATATGTAAAATATGTTCATCATTGAAGCTACTGATAGTGACAAGCATTTGAGTTTCAGAAAATACATACTAACATAATGGTGACTGACCTGTTACTCTAGTGACTTTCTTCTATGTTTATAAGAATAATATTTAAAATCTGTCCCTATTTTTTATTGCTGTTTGTTGGTATCTATAGCATTGCCATTCTCATTAAACACTCAGAGCATGTGGAAGACACTAGAGTATGTTATTCATTCATTGTGACACTGATCCACACACACTTGCTCCTTTATTGTCCAGTTGAATTTTTCTACTTTGTCCAAAATTGTCTCTCTCTCTTGCAGGCAGGCCTCAGGTACAAAAAACAGGTTCAAGCTTCAATTGTTTGAGTACCAGCCAAGTTGACTGGTGACCAAGTATCCAAGTCATCCTTCTACTCACTGACTGTCCTTCTGAATTTAAAAATAAAACAAACAAACAGACAAAGAAGAAAAAAGACACAAAGCATTTTTCTATTCTAAATTCAATTTTAGCTAACATTCCCACAGTGAATGATTAACCCAATACCATCAAAGCCAAAGCAAATAAATAAACCACTCACTGTGGACACCAAAGATAAAGCCCTGTAACTACCTTCTTTGTACTGCCCCTCCATTCAAAGTCTTTTGGGGAGGTGCCCATGCAAGTTGCCATGCAAGGCTATGGAGCACATCATCATGGAATTCATTAACAGAGACATTGGGAACCTTCAAACATTGGACCCTACCCAGTTTGGCTTTGTTAAGGGCAAAACATGCCTCCTAAACCTGGTGGACTTCTTTGAGACAGTTACCAAGGCTTTAGATGATGGAAAGGAAGTCCACACAGCCTACCTAGACCTCACAAAGGCTTTCGACACCATTCCTCATTCTGGTATTATAGACAAGCTCACCAACCACATAAACCCCTACATCACAAGATGGGTTGCCAATTGGCTCACAGATAGAACCCACATGGTGAGAGTTGCAGACTCTAGGTCTGACTCTAAAACAGTTACAAGTGGTGTCCTCCAGGGCTCAGTCCTGGGACCCCTCCTGTTCGGTATATACTTCTCAAAGGTACAGGCAAGCACAGGACGACTATGGCTGACCAAGTTCACAGACAACTGCAAACTGGGTGCCATAATTGACTCTCCAGCTGATACAGATATCCTCCAGAAGGGTCTCACTGAGACGGATACCTGGTGTCAAAATCATGGCCTCAAGCTAAATGCCAAAAAGTGCATAGTCATCCCCTTTGGAAAAAACAAAGTACCCGTGAATTACCACATACGCGGTAGTCCCCTAAATACAGAAAATGTAATAAGGGATCTGGGGACCCAAGTAGATAATAATCTCTCCTTTGATAATCATATTGCCAAGGTGGTTAGAAACTCCTTCTATGTGGCCCACCTAATCACAAAAGGGTTCGCATCTAGAACAAAAGAGGTTATTGTGCCCCTCAACTGATCACTCATCAGACCCATCATAGAGTACAACGCCCCATTTGGGATGTACCATAAAAGACACCTGCAACAGCTGGAAAGACCACAGAAGTACCTCACCAAGAGGATTACTGGTCTCAAACATATGCCCTATGCAGCCTGACTGAAGAAACTCCAGCTGTACTTGGTTGCATACCTCTTACTCAGAGGTGATCTCTGCCTGACATACAAGGCCATGACCAACCCAGAATTGATGGATATGCTCCACCTAAAAAAAAAAAAAAAAAAAATCCTATCTATGTCAAACAGAGCTCCTCATTAGCACTCTTCAACAAAAATCTGGATAGGAGATGGGAAATTCACCCCAGGGATCACTTCTGTGGCTCTGCTAGACAGGGGCACAGGAAAATAATTTTCTTGTGTGGTGAATGCCAGGGTACATTTTTTGGCTAGGCTTATATAGGCCCTAGGGCTAATAGCCTAGTACTTATCTATGAACCTATGAATTAGTTGTGTATGTAGTGTTTCTGCAGCATATTGTCATGGGCAGTTAAGGTCAGCAACCAGTTTACTATACTAAGAAAGTATCATACTTATGGAAAGCATGTATCAGTATCAACAAAAGGTGCCACAACAAGTATTACAGTGGAAGTATTGCCATCTACATACAGTGATTTTCATAGGAAGCATCATAAAAATGTAAGAAGTGTCAATATACTGGTAGCACCTTCTATGCCAATCTTGAACTTCATCAAACACGTCAAAAGTATTATATTCATGCATATATTGAACGCACAGACTTAAAAAGTGAAACAGAAAAACTGAGCCATTTCTTCATGTGGAGGTTGTTCCCCTTATATGAGCGTCACAGAGTACAACAGACATTTGTCACATATTTCTAATAGTTATGGATCTGAAAATATATGTTCACAATGAGCTGTGCTTTGATCACCACATATCTACTAGTGTAAGGAAGTCCTTCTTCCAAACATCATGTCTAAAGGTATGATGTCCAGATCCAGGATGGTAATATTCCAGTCTACTGTGCTCTCATCAGGCTGATGGTTGAATGTAATGCCCCATTCAGTATGTATCTGTCCAAACACTTATCACAACTGGAGCTATTGCACTGCCTTCTCACTAAAAAATGAGGGCTTGAATAACAAAAACTATGCAGATGGTCTCAAAGCCTGATCCTTCTTCTCAGTATCATATAGGCAACTAAAATGTTATTTCTGCCTTGTGTATAAAGCCTGAGCAGACCCTATCTTGTAAGACCCATTACACATTCACAAGACAATAGTAGGATGAAAACCCACTCAAGGGATCTCAGTCTCTTCTGCAACATAATTAGAATATTTATCCCAGAGAATACGTCTTGTATTGAACTATCTTCTTCTCCACATAAAGCGAAACACTCCTTTTTTTCTATTGAATTGTAATTTGGATGAACAGATGGGTAAACACAAATGCATTTCCAGTTTAGCATATATATCCCTCTTGGATAGGTACAAGAAGTAAATGTCCTAACATGTCCTTGTTCTGTACTAGTTTGGGTTATTTGCATTCAAAATAAAAGGGCTAAAAACTAATGTGGGAAAGTAAGACCAGGCTTTTTACAATTCTCAGAGATCAATGGCCTAGTAAATACATGTTTGCTCCTTAGCACCATAATGGACCTGGTTAGCTGCAAAGTTTGACATTTTTGTGCATGGCTGCATATTGTGCCAATGTATGCTACCCATTGTTGACTCCAAATGTATGTGCCAAAATTCCAAAATCTTGCAAAGGAAGCCAGATCTCTTGCTGTAGAAGTTTAACATCTTTACAGTGACCCAAGTAGACTAGATTGAATTAATGTTCTAAGCTCCCGGAAGACCTGGTGGAAAAAGAGAGGAATATTGAGGCTATGTCTGCTCATCCATCTTCAGCAAAGGCATGGGGATGACATGCCAGCAAAAGGCAGGCCATTCCTGAAGCCTCAGAGAAGCCCATAACCATGAAAGGTGGCCAGAATAGGTGAATGTGCAGTCATAACTTTAGCAGGGGAGTACAGTCTCTTAAAGAGAAGCTCACATCTAACATGTCATAATACTCTTGTGAATGATGTTAGCATAGAGAGAGGTTGGGCCTCCCAACACTGTGTTAAGCCATCCTGTGTGAGCAGGAATATTGATACCCAGTATCACACTTCTCCTGCACCCTCTGTGCTCCAGTCCATACCAGTTCCTGAGCCTTCCCTGGTGGGGTATAAATATTTAAGTGATGCTGTATGACAGAGATGAGGGCTTAAGAGAGTCACACTTCCACAAAAGTAATCCCACTTCCACAAAAGTAATCCCATCCTACGGAACCACCACAGTTCTGAAAAAAGAAAATAAATCCTGAAGATAAACATATATATATATGATAGAGGACATATTATAAGAGTGAGAGATGATCAGAGTTACAGAAAAGTCTGGGTTTTTCAGATATGTCTTAAATATTAAAGCCAGAGCACAGTACAGTATATTCATACCTGAACACACATACTGCTAATACCTACTAATATGTGTTTGTATGAGCATTATGACAATATGTGCATAGAGTACTGAATACTGTAAGGCAATGTGTAACACACAGTTGGCACTGGTTCTCACACATTAGCAATGCAAATACTGTGCCCACTAGTTAACTGTAACAATACAGTACTAATGGCCAGTGTCTCACATTACTATAAAGTGCTGTCATGCTGGTAAAATGTAAAGAACTGGCAGTTGCAATTACTATGTTACCCAGTCAGCCATGGATACTCATTGCATACTTGTAGGAACGTTCATTTGATTACTTGTCAGGAAACAACAGTACCGGCACACAAAATTAAAATGAAACATATTCGATATGCACTATGTTAACATAATCAGTTTAACAACCACATGTATTGTGATTTTTTAGTGTTTAGTAAATGTGCTGTGTCATTGATTATTTGCATGTGTCTTTATGTGATTGCGTAATGTTTCATAGATGTGATGTACTTTCATTTTCAGTGTAAAGTGAATGGTAGAAGTGTTTTGCTGATACGTTTAGAGTGTTGCTTTCAGATGCATGCAGTTGCCACTTGTGCATGCTCTCTGCAGGGATGCACAGTAGCTATGCTACACTGACTTAGATGGATGTTATGATATGGTTTATGGGAAGTATAGTAAGCTATGCTGATGACAAATGACCAAAAAAATCATGTAAGTACATATAGGGAATACATCCTAATAGTGAGTCTCTGAGATAGCAATAATTGGCTATCTGTTGGTAGACAGCTTAGAGATTTCACCTTCATTAATTTACATTTTACTCTGGAGTCTGTCATATACCTGTAATAATGTTATTTTAATATCTGCTATCTAAGCACTATGTACTTCCTGTTTACGGATGTGCAACTGCAGTAACTATGGTATACCACCCACGTATGGCACAATTTTACTGTGCAGTTACCACAAGTATATGCATATTGAAAATACTTATATTAGTATTGTGGAAGCAATAATACCCATTTTGGATTGATACTAAATACAATTAATATTTGTTAGCTTGTTATATGTACGCTGTTGTTGCTTAGTTCAATGTTTTTGTATACAAAGTACAAAGAGATAGCAAATAATGTCTCCCTGTTATATGTTAGCTATCTTGTTTCCCACATCAAACAGTTTTTACAACTTGCCAGAATTATGTCAAAGTACTGAGACTATAAATAAAAATGGGTCTATTTTCACGCATCGAATAACAATTTCAGGGAACGGCTTATCAGTTAACATTAAACAGCAAACACTGAAATTACAGAACATGCTTATCCTTGAAAAATAATTCATTGAATGGCCATAGTTGGCCAACATCATGAACAGTAATAAAAACACTTTATCAACCAAGGTGGGAAGTTCTGCCCTCCACACCCCTCCTAACTATATGTACCAAATCCAAGAGCTCACTACAATGAGGAATAGGGCAAATATATAAAAGCGTTTCTTTAGCTTACCTTATGCATCATTGTACTTCCTGGTTGTTGGCCAGCTATAGCCATTTGATGAATTATTTTTCAAAGATAAGCATATTTGGTAATTTCAACGTTCTCTGTTTAATGTTCGTTGATAAGCCATTCACTGAAATTGTTATTTGATGCCCCATAAAAACATATGACATGCAGAGACCTCCATATATAAGATATCATTTACAAAGACCTTAGATTATCAATAAAACATGACTTAATTGATCTTTTATTGATATTTCAACTGTATGCAATATTCATTTCAACTATGATGGTGGCATTTACAGTGCATAATATACTGTATTCTGATATAGTAGTATCAAAGTATACTGTGAATATACATTAGAAAACAAAAATGCTAATAGATCATGTACAATACATGTATCAGATAAGGACTCATGGGTAATATGTAAACTATAGCTGAACATATCTTCATTGCACCTCGGTATCCAGATACAGACAGTCCAAATGCATGTGTGAATTGCACCATCTTTTCTTTGAACTGCTTAAAAAACAATTTGAATTAAAAAGGTAGAAAGAGTCCAAAGTAACACAAATAATGAGAAATCCAATTTTCTACACTGATTAGTAGATCATCAAGCTCTAAGAAATATGCACATCCATTAACTGTATAAACAGCTTACCCACAACCAGTCAGAAAGAAACTCTTTACAGTTTAACCATAGTTCTCATCAGTCCAGATTTTCCAGGAATCTCCAGATTTTTTGCCTCATATTTTTGGTCTGTTCCTCATAAAATTTGTGGTTTTCTGGCAAATCACTGGTGATTATTGATTCTCACTCTCTTATTCTGATTTAAAAATGTCTCTTCTGTCTCTGACTCTGATTATTTCTGGATGTGTCACTGATTCAATTGAGATTTTCCCCTAATTTTAGTTGAAAGCAATGCAACCATACCTTGTATCCAAAATGTATGCATCAGTCCTGACGGTACACCTTTGCAATATCTCATATTTTAGCTGCTGAACTCTACAACTATAAAAAAAATAGTAATTAAATGTCTGTTTCCAGATAATCATGAAGAGCACTTTACAAATCCTTGTTGCAGTTATTAATTTTTCTGAGATGCTATATACAAAGTACACAAGAAGACTGGAATGCTGGTATTCCACAATCCCATCTGAGTGCATGGGGCTACATAATTTTGTATGCAGATTTTATGTTAATCAGTGTACAGTATTTTGGCCAGTTCTACCTAATTTAAATGGGCCTTTGTCCAGATTTTTGATTTTTCCAGATTCAGAGATATGATACAGCCAAGTTTTCAGAAACTCAAACACCATATGGTCGAGACCATATGATCGAGTTTTTGAAAACTCGAAGCTTTTGAATGGAGATCATGTTACAGTGAAGATCAGGAAATTTACCCTTTTCCTTACTGTAGTGGAATCTTGGTATCTTGGAGTTAGTATATATAATTTGCAGGAGGTGTGGTGGTGCAGGGGTTTGCTCCCCTGCAAAAACATAAAAAGAGTAGATTTTTTATGTGTTTTTTTCCTGATGTTTAAGTTTTTGGAAACTCTATCATATGGTCTCTTTGATATTTTTTTTGAGTTTATGAAAATTCAATTATCTGACATAGACCCATATGTATATGTGTATGTATACATATATATATATATATATATATATATATATGTGTGTGTGTGTGCGTAGTATATATATATATATATATATATATATATACACACACACACACACACACACACACACACACACACATATATATATTTATATATATATATATATATGTAATGCTGTATCTGCTTACCTTAGGAGCTTTTCTCCCCGGGCCTCCGCTGAAAATGGACATGCATCCAGTCGGACTATCCCGGTCAACAAATGTAAAATAAAAATAAATAAAAAAATATATATATATATATATATATATATATATATATATATATATAGATAGATAGATAGATATGTTTATATAGAAGGAGAAAGGAAACCTGTCCTAAATGAACTTACAATGATGAATTTTTGTATAAGGCCACCAAGACAGGCAATTATGCTGATATTGCCAACATCCTAGCAGATAGGTTCAGTGCTAACTTTACCACCCTCTCACCCCCTAGAGGGCCCATCTCTATACCGGAAGAATGCAAAGTTCCTATAATCACGGCTGCACAGGTAAAAAAACACACTCTCCAAAGCCATGAATACAGCATCCATGGGACCTGACAATATCCCAGGCTGCGTTCTACATGAACTACCGAATGAACTGGTACCCTACCTAAGTACCATGTTCAATAATAGCCTCACCTCAGGCTTTGTACCCACTGAATGCTGCACCACAATGGTTATCCCACTCCACAAAGGGGGAGCCATGATGGACCCCGGGAACTACCGCCCCATTAGCCTGACGAGCCTGGTCTGCAAGGCCATGGAACGTATCATTGTGGAACTCATAAACAAAGACATTGGTAATCTCCAAACTCTGGACCCTACCCAGTTTGGATTTGTAAAAGGCAGATCATATCTCCTAAACCTGATTGACTTCTTTGAAGCAGTCACCAAAGCCATAGATGAGGGTAAAATGGTTCACACAGCTTATCTAGATCTCGCCAAGGCTTTCAACACCATCCTCCACTCTGGAATTATAGATAAGCTCACTAAACTAGGTATAAATCCCTATGTCACAAGATGGGTTGCCAACTGGCTCATGGACAGAACCCACACTGTGAAAGTTGCAGATTCTAAATCCGACTTCAGACCAGTGACAAGTGGAGTACCACAGGGTTCAGTCCTGCGTCCTCTCCTGTTTGGTATCTACTTCTCTGAAGTGCAGGCAAACACAGAAGGTCTTTGGCTAACAAAGTCTGCAGATGAATGCAAACTAGGAGCCATAATCAAAACTCCTAACGATGTGGACAAACTGCAAAAGGGCCTTACTGAGACAGATACCTGGTGTCAAAGCCATGGCCTGAAGCTCAATGCCAAAAAGTGTATTGTCATCCCCTTTGGTAAAAACAAAGTACCGTGAACTACCACATAGCTGGTAGTCTACTTAATGCTGAAAATGTGATGAGACCTTGGGACACAGGTGGACAGTAGTCTCTCCTTTGATAATCACATCACCACAGTGGTCAGGAAATCCTTCTACGTGGCTCATCTCATCACAAAGGATTCTCATCCAGAAAAAGAGGTCATTGTGCCCCTCAACTGATCACTCATTAGACCCATTATAGAGTACAATGCCCCATTTGGTATGTACCTCACAAGACATCTACAACAACTGGAAAGACCACAGAAATACCTCACAAAGAGGATTACTGGCCTCAAACAGATGCCCTATGCAGCCTGACTAAAAAAACTCCAGCTGTACTCCATCGCATATTGCCTACTCAGGGGTGATCTCTGCCTGACATACAAAGCCATGTCAAACCCAGAGCTGATGGACATGCTCCACTTAAAGAAATCCCAATCCCTCTGAGCCATACGCCTAGGGACCTAAACAGAGACTTCCCATACTCTGGAACAGACTACCTATCCATGTCAAACAGAGCTCCTCATTAGCACTCTTCAAGAAAAATCTTGATGACTGGATAGGAGATGGGAAATTCACCCCAGGGATCACTTCTGTGGCTCTGCTAGACAGGGGCACAGGAAAATAATTTTCTTGTGTGGCGAAAGCCAGGGTACATTTTTTGGCTAGGCTTATATAGGCCCTAGGGCTAATAGCCTAGTACTTACCTATGAACCTATGAATTAGTTGTGTATGTAGTATGTCTGCAGCATATTGTTATGGGCAGTTAAGGTCAGCAACCAGTTTACTATACTAAGAAAGTATCTTACTTATGGAAAGCATGTATCAGTGTCAACAAAAGGTGCCACAAGTATTACAGTGGAAGTATTGCCATCTACATACAGTGATTTTCATAGGAAGCATCATAAAAATGTAAGAAGTGTCAATATACTGGTAGCACCTTCTATGCCAATCTTGAACTTCATCAAACATGTCAGAAGTATTATATTCATGCATATATTGAACACACAGACTTAAAATGTGAAACAGAAAAACTGAGCCATTTCTCCATGTGGAGGTCGTTCCCCTTATATGAGCGTCACAGAGTACAACAGACTTTTGTCACATATTTCTAATGGTTATGGATCTGAAAATATATGTTCACAATGAGCTGTGCTTTGATCACCACATATCTACTAGTGTAAGGAAGTCTTTCTTCCAAACATCCTGTCCAAAGGTATGATGTCCAGATCCAGGATGGTAATATTCCAGTCTACTGTGCTCTCATCAGGCTGATGGTTGAATGTAATGCCCCATTCAGTATGTATCTGTCCAAACACTTATCACAACTGGAGCTATTGCACTGCCTTCTCACTAAAAAATGAGGGATTGAATAACAAAAACTATGCAGATGGTCTCAAAGCCTGATCCTTCTTCTCAGTATCATATAGGCAACTAAAATGTTATTTCTGCCTTGTGTATAAAGCCTCAGCAGACCCTATCTTGTAAGACCCATTACACATTCACAAGACAATAGTAGGATGAAAACCCACTCAATGGATCTCAGTCTCTTCTGCAACATAATTAGAATACTTATCCCAGAGAATACCTCTTGTATTGAACTATCTTCTTCTCCACATAAAGCGAAACACCTCTTTTTTTCTATTGAATTGTAATTTGGATGAACAGATGGGTAACCACAAATGCATTTCCAGTTTAGCATATATATCCCTCTTGGATAGGTACAACAAGTAAATGTCCTAACATGTTCTTGTTCTGTACTAGTTTGGGTTATTTGCATTCAAAATAAAAGGGCTAAAAACTAATGTGGGAAAGTAAGACCAGGCTTCTTACAATTCTCAGAGATCAATGGCCTAGTAAATACATGTTTGCTCCTTAGCACAATAAGGGACCTGGTTAGCTGCAAAGTTTGACATTTTTGTGCATGGCTGCATATTGTGCCAATGTATGCTACCCATTGTTGACTCCAAATTTATGTGCCAAAATTCCAAAATCTTGCAAAGGAAGCCAGATCTCTTGCTGTAGAAGTTTAACATCTTTACAGTGATCCAAGTAGACTAGATTGAATTAATGTTCTAAGCTCCTGGGAGACCTGGTGGAAAAAGGGAGGAATATTGAGGCTATGTCTGCTCATTCATCTTCAGCAAAGGCATGGGGATGACATGCCAGCAAAAGGCAGGCCATTCCTGAAGCCTCAGAGAAGCCCATAACCATGAAAAGTGGCCAGAATAGGTGAATGTGCAGTCATAACTTTATCAGGGGAGTACAGTCTCTTAAAGAGAAGCTCACATCTAACATATCATAATACTCTTGTGAATGATGTTAGCATAGAGAGAGGTTGGGCCTCCCAACACTTTGTTAAGCCATCCTCTGTGAGCAGGAATATTGATACCCAGTATTACACTTCTCCTGCACCCTCTGTGTTCCAGTCCATACCAGTTCCTGAGCCTTCCCTGGTGGGGTTTAAATATTTAAGTGATGCTGTATGACAGACATGAGGGCTTAAGAGAGTCACACTTCCACAAAAGTAATCCGACTTCCACAAAAGTAATCCCATCCTACGGAACCACCACAGTTCTGAAAAAAGAAAATAAATCCTGAAGATAAACATATATATATATATGATAGAGGACATATTATAAGAGTGAGAGATGATCAGAGTTACAGAAAAGTCTGGGTTTTTCAGATATGTCTTAAATATTAAAGCCAGAGCACAGTACAGTATATTCATACCTGAACACACATACTGCTAATACCTACTAATATGTGTTTGTATGAGCAGTATGACAATATGTGCATAGAGTACTGAATACTGTAAGGCAATGTTTAACACACAGTTGGTACTGGTTCTCACACATTAGCAAAGCAATTACTGTGCCCACTAGTTAACTGTAACAATACAGTACTAATGGCCAGTGTCTCACATTACTATAAAGTGCTGTCATGCTGGTAAAATGTAAAGAACTGGCAGTTGCAATTACTATGTTACCCAGTCAGCCATGGATACTCATTGCATACTTGTAGGAACGTTCATTTGATTACTTGTCAGGAAACAACAGTACCGGCACACAAAATTAAAATGAAACATATTCGATATGCACTATGTTAACATAATCAGTTTAACAACCACATGTATTGTGATTTTTTAGTGTTTAGTAAATGTGCTGTGTCATTGATTATTTGCATGTGTCTATATGTGATTGCGTAATGTTTCATAGATGTGATGTACTTTCATTTTCAGTGTAAAGTGAATGGTAGAAGTGTTTTGCTGATACATTTAGAGTGTTGCTTTCGGATGCATGCAGTTGCCACTTGTGCATGCTCTCTGCAGGGATGCACAGTAGCTATGCTACACTGACTTAGATGGATGTTATGATATGGTTTATGGGAAGTATAGTAAGCTATGCTGATGACAAATGACCAAAAAAATCATGTAAGTACATATAGGGAATACATCATAATAGTGAGTCTCTGAGATAGCAATAATTGGCTATCTGTTGGTAGACAGCTTAGAGATTTCACCTTCATTAATTTACATTTTACTCTGGAGTCTGTCATATACCTGTAATAATGTTATTTTAATATCTGCTATCTAAGCACTATGCACTTCCTGTTTACGGATATGCAACTGCAGTAACTATGGTATACCACCCACGTATGGCACAATTTTACTGTGCAGTTACCACAAGTATATGCATATTGAAAATACTTATATTAGTATTGTGGAAGCAATAATACCCATTTTGGATTGATACTAAATACAATTAATATTTGTTAGCTTGTTATATGTACGCTGTTGTTGCTTAGTTCAATGTTTTTGTATACAAAGTACAAAGAGATAGCAAATAATGTCTCCCTGTTATATGTTAGCTATCTTGTTTCCCACATCAAACAGTTTTTACAACTTGCCAGAATTATGTCAAAGTACTGAGACTATAAATAAAAATGGGTCTATTTTCACGCATCGAATAACAATTTCAGGGAACGGCTTATCAGTTAACATTAAACAGCAAACACTGAAATTACAGAACGTGCTTATCTTCGAAAAATAATTCATTGAATGGCCATAGTTGGCCAACATCATGAACAGTAATAAAAACACTTTATCAACCAAGGTGGGAAGTTCTGCCCTCCACACCCCTCCTAACTATATGTACCAAATCCAAGAGCTCACTACAATGAGGAATAGGGCAAATATATAAAAGGGTTTCTTTAGCTTACCTTATGCATCATTGTACTTCCTGGTTGTTGGCCAGCTATGGCCATTTGATGAATTAATTTTCAAAGATAAGCATATTTGGTAATTTCAACGTTCTCTGTTTAATGTTCGTTGATAAGCCATTCACTGAAATTGTTATTTGATGCCCCATAAAAACATATGACATGCAGAGACCTCCATATATAAGATATCATTTACAAAGACCTTAGATTATCAATAAAACATGACTCTTAATTGATCTTTTATTGATATTTCAACTGTATGCAATATTCATTTCAACTATAATGGTGGCATTTACAGTGCATAATATACTGTATTCTGATATAGTAGTATCAAAGTATACTGTGAATATACATTAGAAAACAAATATGCTAATAGATCATGTACAATACATGTATCAGATAAGGACTCATGGGTAATATGTAAACTATAGCTGAACATATCTTCATTGCACCTCGGTATCCAGATACAGACAGTCCAAATGCATGTGTGAATTGCACCATCTTTTCTTTGAACTGCTTAAAAAACAATTTGAATTAAAAAGGTAGAAAGAGTCCAAAGTAACACAAATAATGAGAAATCCAATTTTCTACACTGATTAGTAGATCCTCAAGCTCTAAGAAATATGCATATCCATTAACTGTATAAACAGCTTACCCACAACCAGTCAGAAAGAAAGGCATGTAACTGCCTATAATATTCATTGTACATGTGTTTGCTTCAATCTTTGGTATGCACTTGCACCCACTGTTGTATGCCTGCATCATATGCATATTTATCTGCAAAACTTTTTTTTTTGGAAATCCATAGAGGGGTTGAACTGCATTTTTTGGATGTGTTTGTCTCCTCTAAGCCCTATTCTCCTTGACAGAAGTGATTTAGCATAACTCAACTGCTAATCCTGCTTTGTTGCGATCACCAGCTGCGTAAAAGAGCAGAGAGTGAGCCTGGGAGCTATCACTGATGCTCAAACATTGTCTTTTGCAGGGGTCTCCCCACAAACTTCCATGTGTTGTCTGTGTCCCCCATCCTACCCCCTGATAGTGATATTTACCAACTCTAAGATGGGCAGAAACATGGGGAAAGGGCACATTTCCCTACTCCTGGATTTGTACAATTTCACACACCTGTCAATCAGCTGCCTAGCTGACCACATGCAGTTGACTAGGCCGCTGTCAACCTAATGCAGAAGTGACCTTTACAATAATATATATATATATATATATATATATATATATATATATATATATATATATACAGGTCTACTTCAGAAGGTTGAAACAATAAAAGACGGATGCTCAAATGACTGAAAATTCAAAATGCTGATTGATGGAATTTGCCCCTTTTCCACTGTTGTGTGATCTTGGAGTTGGTATATATAGTTAGCAGGGGGTGTGGGTGGTGCATCCCACAACATGAAGGGTGTGGGAAGGCTTGCTCCCTGCATTAAAAATGTGTTCAGTATTTTGAATTTTTAGTCTTTTGATTTATCCGTCTTTTGATGTAGATCCATGTGTGTGTGTGTGTGTGTGTGTGTGTGTGTGTGTGTGTGTGTGTGTGTGTGTGTGTGTGTGTGTGCGCTTGCACATGTGTACATATAACCATGATGTACATAAAGCCAACATACACTGCATCAGTGCAGTAGATAAAAATCTGTCTTGTCCATGTTACAGTTTATGTGCATAACACACATGAGCACTGTTTGTTACATTGCCCCTTTAATTACACCAAAAGCGTGGAAATACAATAGTGCAAGAATTCTTGGAATTCCAACTTGTGCATGTGTACACATAACCATAATGAAAGTCAGCATCCAATCCATTACTCATTGAATAAAAGCCTGCCTATGTCACTATATCTCTTCCTTTCATATCATACATGGATACTCTTTTCTACATTACCCCCCTAGATACCCAGAAAACTTTGGAGAAGCGCAGTCTAAGACTTTTCCGAATTCCACCATATAAACGAGTACCACCAGAGAAAAATGAAATATTTTAATGGACAGAAAAAGTATTATGCTAGTTGTTGGCAATAAACTGACAGTTTTTTATAAGTAAAATCAAAATTTGAATCAGGCATTTGAAAGGAAGTACCTTAGTGGTAGCATTATAGGTTCTACACTTGCTTGGCTACTAATGCAGTCTGTGCTGTGTAATATTTTGCTATGAATATTGTCACATTGGCAAATAAAGAAGCAACCTTAAACAGCAGTTGTACAAGTACCACTATGCTTTCAATAAGAATGATACCCTTATTGCCTTGATCAACTATTATAAAATGTGAGTATTTAAAAGATTATTTATTTATTCATTTATAAATATTAAAGATCAACTGTCTATTGTTTCCAGGTACAAATATATTTCCTAACTGGGATGATGTGCTGAATATCAAATGCATTTTGAAACACACTCTTTAAAGCATTATTAAAATTATTCTTATTGTATTTGTCTGGATTTGTAAATACACTTTAAATTATGCACACAAAACAAATTGTGTCCCAAGGGGTAAATGGCTCATGGCTGATAATTAATAAAATCAGTAGTCAACAATTAAAAACAGCAACGAAGCAACCAGGCATAATGCTTTCTTCCTTTTTTGTAAAAGGTGTATTTATTGCAGTAAGGCAATTAAAACACCACAGGAGGTAAGCACTTTCGCTAAGATAGCTTCATCAGACCTTTCAACACAAAAAATACAAATCTACACATTTTATACTAGGTTCAAAATTTCATTGACCAATCACCTTATAAAATCAATCAACTTCTAATTAAGTTAAAGACATAAAGCGCTATATACCTCTATGAAAAATAAATAAGTAAATACATAATATTTAAAACATTTAAAATGAAAATGTTACATTACAAAGATGAATATATTCATTGAATGAAACAATATTGCCATCCTGATAACTATAAATGACCATGCATAGCAAAACCAAAAGCTAAACAGGGGCATTGTATATATTACTTATGAACCCTCCAAGCTTTAAGCAGAGGCTTAATAGATGCTTTCTCATTTAATCCTCTCCCCCTATCTGCTCTAAGGGTAATAATCCAATCAGTTTCCCTACTCTCGGTGTAATTCCTAATGTCACCTTCTCGAATATGTGGGATGATGACTTCTAATGCCCTAAAATTAAACTTGTGCATCTGCTCCAACATAATCACATGTTTAAAAAGGGCATTATGTTCTGACCTTATTCTTATACTGTAAAGATGTTCTCTTATCCTATCTTTGAAGGCCCTATTCGTCTTTCCCATATAAAATGAGTGGCAAAGCTCACACTCAGCTAAATAAATCACATTAAACGTGGAGCAGTTAATGACTGCTTTAAAAACAAACTCTCTGCCTAGATCAGGGTGCACAAATATGTTAGAGCTATTAATGTAGGAACAAAAATTACACCTACCGCACGGATGTGTTGCACATTCCCCATCTGCCACATTCTTAACATTTTTGTTGTAGCATAGGAGCTTCTTTAGATTCTGTCTATTTTTATACAGAAATCTAGGGTTCTGACCCACAAGTGCACGTATTTCAGGGACAACGGTCAAAACTGACCAATGATTCTTAAAAACTTCCAGGACTTCCATACTATCACTGGAATAGTAAGAAGGTATCCTCAGCTGATTGTTATTATGCATAGATGTGCCTACTTGAATATTTTCATTGTGTGGTCCATAATAGGGTGAGGCTACAGTTTCTCTCAAATGATCCACTGTGAATAAAGTCCTCTCAATCTCTTCTGCACTATAACCTCTATTCCTAAGCCTCAAACTCAGGTCTTCAATTTCTTTGTAAAACACTGATGTAGTGGGGTTTAACCTCGAAGCCCTTATCCCTTGGCCTTTGATCAAGTTCCTAAAGATATAGTTGGGATGCATGCTCAACCTGGCTAACAAGGAATTCCTGTAATTGTATTGTTGTCATAGATAAGATTGATTCAACTTCAGCCGTTAGTAATGCAGGATGTATTATTAGTAATTTTGAAGTAGATGTACAGAATAGTAATCTATATCCCAATGTCACTGTTAACAAAATTGTGAATAATAAGAATCCTGCTCCACAAGAGAGAGTAGTTAGACCTAAAATTAACAAAGGAAATGGTTCAGCTTATGAATGCCCCTCAGGTATTTCACAACAGGCAATGGCGTAATAGATCATCCCCCTTTTCCGTTACCAATCAGGGTAGACAGAGGGGCAGGGCAGACGAGGTCGGTGAGCCGAGGCTGCTAGAAGAGCAAGTTTTCAGGGGAAAGGAACCCAGGCCAAACGTTAAAGAAAATGTGGGGGAATGTAGGGAATCGTTAGTTTGGAATATCTCTACATATGATCTATCATTAGATGAGAGTAATGTCTTGAATAAAGGCCTTAGTTTCATCCCCACTGGTGAGAGTAATTTATCAGATACTGTACTGGACCTTAAGGTTTTCTGTAGGAACATTATGTTAAAGTTACAGTTTGGTGATAATGAAGGGCAGGTACAACCATTTAGGAGACTCAGCACTTATGTACCGAATAATCTCCCTTTAGTTGATGCATACCTTAAGCTCACTGAAGAAGAGCTACTAAACTCTATGATAATAGAAGGAATGAGAAAAGAAGATATAGAAGGGATAACTTATGTTGTAGTGAAAGGGCCACCCTGAAGAGGTTACAAGGGGATGAGATGATTTCAATTAAACCAGCGGACAAAGGACGCCTTATTGTTGTCATAGATAAGATGCACTACATTTGGTCAATGGATAAAATGTTGAGTGATCATAAATATTAAAGAATGACAACAATAGCAGAGGTACACTGTATTATGAATTCTATTTCTGACATCTTATTAGATGATTTGAAAAGTGGACTTATTTCAAATGACATGTATAAATATTTGAGAGTAGATACCCCACTGATTCCGTTAATACAAGGACTCCCAAAGATTCACAAACAACCTATGAATCCACCTATGAGACCAATTGTGGCAAGTGGAGGATAGTTAATGGAGCCCATTTCAATTTTCATTGAGAAACATCTTAGACCGACAAGTGGAGGATAGTTAATGGAGCCCATTTCAATTTTCATTGAGAAACATCTTAGATCTGTCATAGAGAAAAATAGGGGAGTATTGAAAGACTCGAAACAATTTTTGATTGATTTGTATGATTGTACGACCCATATTGGCTCTTTGCATGATGTTATCTTTGCTACTTTCGATGTTCAGTCACTCTTTACTAACATCAATAATCAGGGGTGTAGCTAGGATTTTCAAATTTGTACTCACAGCTCTCAAACTGCTACCCCCCTCCCCAGCCAAGCTACGGCCATTCTCGTAATTCACGGTTCGCTCTTTTAGTGTTGATGAAGAGGCATTCGCTGTAATGCCTCTTCAGTAATATAATATAGATTCACTCAAACTCGGTTCCTTGACTTGAAAATGAACCTGAAAGTCAGTTCTTTGAAAAATGCAGCAAGGTAGTTGGGGTAGAGGATTCATGCTTTTGTTTTCTGTAACTAAGGTACAGGTTTTGAGCTTGAGTAAATTACTAACTACCTGCTACCCCTAACTAGGGTGTTTCATTCACACACACACCCCTACCTACCTCTTAGTGCAAGAAATATGGACAAAGCCTAAAATAAACAGGGACAGATATTAAATAATGCTCTCGTGAACTTAGAAAGTTGCTAGAATAACAGGATTTGTGCTAGTATGAGAAAGTTGCTAAAATAACAAGATTTGTGCTAGTATGAATTTTTCTAAAGGACATGAAGTCTGAAACTCAAATGTCTGTCATTATTTAGCAACTTCAGCCTTCAATGATTTTCTAGAAAATCACAAACTTTATGAGGAACAGACAAAAAATATGGTGCAACAATCTGGACATTCTGCAAAATATGGACAGTTGAGAGGTGTGCTACGTACCTACCACACACACACACACACACACACACACACACACACACACACACACACACACACACACACACACACACACACACATACACACACACCTCAACCTCTGCAACAAACCCATAAATAAAAATGAGGCAAAGGCCCAAAAATAAGGACATTTTTTTTAAATATTGCTCTTATAAACTTAGAAAAGATAATAGAATAGTAGTAGGTCTTGCATTAGTACGGATTTTCTGAAAGGTATGAAATCTGAAACTCAAATGTCTGCCATTATTTTCTAACTTCAGTCTTTAATGATTTGCCACTAATTTGCCAGAAAAATGCAGTTTTATGAAAAACGGACCAAAAATGTGATGCAAAAATATAAAATTGCCACACAATACAGCTGGGAACCTGTCAAAGAAGGGACACCATTTTAATATGAGCACTGTTAACTTGAGCAGCTGACAAAATTAGAGAATCTACATGCATTTCTGAAATAAAAGTAATGTATAACTCTGATCATTACAGTTATTTATAATTATAAACTGTCCACGTTTTCTTCCAAAATTGCTATTTTGCGGAGAGATTATTAGGGGGAGAGCAACATTTTGAGCCAAAATTGGGGACAGTTGAGAGGTTTGGATATTCCTAATTCTATAAAGCGATTTATTTGCACATACCTCTCAACCTCTTAATGCAGGAAATCTGGACAAGGCCAAATATATTGGGGGAACATACAAACAGTACTAAAAATTGATCTTGTATAAACATAAGACAGTTGATAGAATAACAGGTCTTGCTTTAGCATGCATTTTTCTGAAGATTGTGACGTCTGAAACTTAATGTCGGTCATTATTTAGTGACTTCATTCCTAAATTATTTGCCAGAAAAGTTTTATTTTGCATTTTACAGCATGAACACCAATAAATATCTGCTAAACAAAGCAATGTAGTCTCACAATGAAACTAGACTTAGCATTAAAACTTCTCTGCCCTTGAAACTCACATTCATTGAAACAGCATTGAAACCCACATTCAAAGAAAATACATTTTGCAAGTGGCAGATAAAGATTAACTTTGGGCTGTTTTCAAATCATAGGCCCCTTGCACATGAAACATACACGTGCTCTTTGATACACCTTCCTGATTGTATTAAATTATATTCCTTGTACAATACAGTATAGTTGTTAGAGAGCATTTTAAATTTATTGGTTTGAACATTTTTTCAGTAAACAATGAAACAAAATGCATGCACCAATAATAACAAAACAGCCCAATTCATAACATTTCCATCATAAAAGTCTACTCAAACTTCTACAGTCCACCAGTATCAGTAAATATGCACAATCTCTGAACTAGTAAAAGCCATCTACATAATTCCACATTAAAGAAATCTGTAACTAATGAAGAGGCTGCTATTTCAGGTTTCATCTACAAATAAAGTGCCTGTTGCCCTTGAGGAATACATTGCCTATGTTGCATTAAAAACAATAATACGCTAGTAATATTGCAATAGGGAATGGATGGCAAACTGATAAACAGGTTCATAGTTACTACTAGATATCTTCGCCAAAACGGACTGCAGCATCCACCCCCCTTTACAACACAGTACAGTATCAGCAATGCATCTACCTACTGTGGGAGAAGAACCCACAGCCTTCTGCATCAAGAGCAAGCACACTACCTGTTGTGTTATTAACAGTACAAGCCAACTCAGTATAAGCAGCACTAAACTTTAGTTCCCCTGCAGCTCTCAGCTCCTTGTAAAATGTCAACACTCAACTGTATCTTTGAACTTTGCAGCACAAGAAATCTGGAAAAAGCCAACATTTATTGGGGGGGGGGAACAAAAGCCCAAAAACCATGGACACATTTTAAACATTGCTTGTATAATTTTGGAAAGTTGCTAGAATAAAATACTGTGTTATCACCATGCATGTCTTGAAGCCAGAACCATATGCATTTACAGTCAGTGCAACATACCACTATGCTATATCAGCGGTTTGAAAAACTTGAAGACAAACTTAATGGCTACCATTTAGATAGCTCTCAACCTCGTAGCACAAAAAAACCTGGACAAACAAAGCCAATAATGAGGGAATACAAATACAGTTCTCACTTCACACCTTAGCACAAAAAACCTGGACACACAACAAAAACAATAATGGGGGAAATACAACTTCAGTTCTCAGTTCTCACTTCTCACCATAGCTAACAACCATTAGAAAAACAAATCTAAACAAAGTTCAAAAATGGTGGTGGTTAAGGACTTTAGGCTCTTCTTACCCTGAAACAAAGGTACAGGGTTTGAGCCTGAACATTACCCAGCAGGTGTATTCTGTCAGGGCATTTTCACACAAACACACAAGGACTTTGGTATTCTGGCAGGCTACTGGGGACCAGATAACCCATTTTGCAAGGAGTGCAACAGTGAAACAAGATGAACATCTTCTAATTTTTCATATTTCTCCACTCCCCCCCAAAAAAAGAGTTTAGTTAATTGTTGTTGCCTTTCTTGGTCACATGGCCCTTTCTACTTCTCCTACCAGTGTTTTACCTGATATCTTGTATCCCCATTGATGGTATACTGCTTTTGCTGTCCTCTGCTCTATAGGGTTTTCTCTATACCATAGTTGGTATTATTCTTCCAACTGTCCTTGAACTTTTTGCCATGTTTGTTATTGTGGCTGTTTTCCCTTTTGACATGGCAGATAAACCTACAAGGTTCAAGAAGTATGCATCTTGTGGCAATAAAATGTCCAATTCAAACAACAGTGCCAAGTGTGTTTATTGTTTGGGGGCTTGTCGCTTAGATGAGGGTTATGACATCTGCACTTCCTTTGGACATAGGATAGTGGTCAAACATCAGAACAAACCAGTCCTCAAAGGTCTCATCCCTCCAACTGCTCTGTCTTCTGCTTCTGGTGTGTCACTATCCAGAAAGAAGCTTTCAGACAAGCACAAAGGGGACAAGAGAGATAAACAAAAAGAAAAGGCTAAAAAGTCTAGGAAGTGATTCCCTTGACCGCTGTTCTTCCTCAGCTCTCCCTTCAGCTCTAGCAGCTAAGGTATCTAAAGCTCTGGATCCATTTTTTGCATTGGATCCATTTTCTACAACTTCCAGGCCTCCCTTTCATAGGGAACAATGTTTTTTTTCCAGAGCTGACATTTTGGATGTGGCATTTCCCACATTTCCCATTCTTCCAGGTGGCACCAGTCAAGAGAGCTTCTGGACACCCTTCCTCATCTTCATCCTTCAGGTCTAACAGACATTTGTCAGAAGCTGATATGGACAGAATGATGAGGAAATTACTCAGGAACCAGGTTAACACGGGAATGTTTCCTGCTCTATCTCCTATTGGACTTGTGAGCTTTGAGCCATCTTCCATCCCTATTGCTACTCCTACTTCGATCCTTTCACACACACACACACACACACACACACACACACACACACACACACACACACACACACACACACACACACCTTACCTGATAATCTGTTCGTGACACTCGATTGCCTTCCATCTTCACATTTCCCGCTCGCGATAAATAATCCATTTGTGATTGTCTTCTTTCCCGCTCGCGGCCAGCCGGACATGACGTGAGCTCACTTCCGTCTGGCTCGTATCCCCCTTAAAGGAGCCAACAACCTTTAAAAATATGTACGTTTATTTTTTTAAATGCTACCCCCTCTTCTAAGAAGTTGTACTGAAATCAGTACAGTGCGTATGCCTCCCAACATCCCTGTCAATAATGGCCTAGGTGTACAATATACACATGACTATCTTACAACTAATAGCGATTATGAACTGATACAAATTGATTTGATTTGTCACTTTTTGAAGTGGTCCTTGAATGTAATGTGTTTACTTTTAATGGTGACATGTACATCCAGCAAGATGGCATAGCTTTGGGCACTTCATGTGCCAATAGCTGCGCCAACATGTTTCTAGCACACTGGGAGAATACAGTTTTATTTCATATGGACACATTTCAGCAACACGTTGTTTTTTATTGACGTTTTGTCGATGACCTGTTTTTGTTGTGGCGAGGGAACTATGATCAGCTTTTAGAATTTCACAATATGATGAATGGCCTCCTTGAATGTTTGAAGTTCAACATGGCCTCATCTGTAGACAAGATAGAATATTTAGATCTATATATAGAGAGATTGGATAATGGTCTTGTCAATACAGGGGTATATCATAAAACCTGTTACAGGAATTCCTTGTTAGCCAGGTCGAGCATGCATCCCAACTATATCTTTAGGAACTTGATCAAAGGCCAAGGGATGAGGGCCTCAAGGTTAAACCCCACTACCATAGGGTTTTACAAAGAGATTGAAGACCTGAGTTTGAGGCTTAGGAATAGAGGTTATAGCGCAGAAGAGATTGAGAGGACTTTATCCACAGTGGATCATTTGAGAGAAACTGTAGCCTCACCCTATTATGGACCACACAATGAAAATATACAAGTAGGCACATCTATGCATAATAACAATCAGCTGAGGATACCTTCTTTCTATTCCAGTGATAGTATGAAGTCCTGGATGTTTTTAAGAAGAACTGGTCAGTTTTAACCGTTGTCTCTGAAATACGAGCACTTGTGGGTCAGAACCCTAGATTTCTGTATAAAAATAGACAGAATCTAAAGAGGCTCCTATGCTACAACAAAAATGTTAAGAATGTGGCAGATGGGGAATGTGCAACACATCCGTGCGGTAGGTGTAATTTTTGTTCCTACATTAATAGTGCTAACATATTTGTGCACCCTGATCTAGGCAGAGAGTTTGTTTTTAAAGCAGTCGCTAACTGCTCCATATTTAATGTGATTTATTTAGCTGAGTGTGAGCTTTTCCACTCGTTTATGTGGGAAAGACGAATAGGGCCTTCAAAGATAGGATAAGAGAACATCTTTATAGTATAAGAATAAGGTCAGAACATAATGCCCTTTCTAAACATGTGATTATGTTGAGGCAGACGCACAAGTTTAATTTTAGGGCATTAGAAGTCATCATCCCACATATTCAAGAAAGTGGCATTAGGAATTACACCGAGAGTAGGGAAACTGATTGGATTATTACCCTTAGAGCAGATAGGGAGAGAGGATTAAATGAGAAAGCATCTATTAAGCCTCTGCTTAAAGCTCGGAGGGTTCTTAAGTAATATATACAATGCCCCTGTTTAGCTTTTGGTTTTGCTATGCATGGTCATTTATAGTTATCAGGATGGCAATATTGTTTCATTCAATGAATATATTCATCTTTGTAATATAACATTTTAAATGTTTTAAATATTATGTATTTACTTATTTATTTTTCATAGAGGTATATAGCACTTTATGTCTTTAACTTAATTAGAAGTTTATTGATTTTATAAGTTGACTGGTCAATGAAATTTTGAACCTAGTATAAAACGTGTAGATTTGTATTTTTTGTGTTGAATGTTCTGATGAAGCTATCTTAGCGAAAGTGCTTACCTCCTGTGGTGTTTTAATTGCCTTACTGCAATAAATACACTTTTAACAAAAAAGGAAGAAAGGGTTGTGCCTGATTGCTTCATTGCTGTTTTTTATTGTGGACTACACATTTTAAATTATAATTTTATGCTTTACTTTTTTAATCATGTACATCTATGCCTTATAAGTGTTTCATTTTTAACTGCATCACATAAGGGATAAAAATAGGTACTGTCAGAGGTATATTGTGCAATAAATTTGATGGAATTGTGATTGCCTAGTAAGTCTGATGAAGTTCATTTTGAATTAGAAGATGAAGCATTGTCAGGATGTTAGAGTAAGCATAACAAAAGATACGTAGTATTTCATTCCTATTGAAGAAAAATGAGATGATGAAGGTCATTTACATCATATTATAACTGTCTCAAAACAAACAGACAAATGCAGGACAAAAGTGCAGACTATACATCTGTTTTCTTTGAACCAGAATAAATGTCATATTATAGCAGGCTCCACATCTACATTTATCCTTTTACAAACACAACATCACATCTATGTTTCCTTTTTAGTTTTAGACTGAGTTGTAATCTTGTACAATCATGTTTTGGCAAATGCAATGGATGGAGTTTAATGTGCTGAGCTAAGAATGTCTTAATTTTTGCATGTTGTTTTCTATGTTTATCTTCTGCTGATTTGAAAGGCAAGTTCAATTTAGGTTGCTGATAGTGAATTCTAGAATCTACCTGCATTATTGATTATAGTTATCATTGTATGGGTCTGCCATACTAAGTTGTTTTCATACCTGAGCAAGAAGTTATTCTCAGACAGCAACATTCTGTTTCTGCTTTTAACACAAATTGAGGAAACAATACTTTCAGTACTCCAAAGACTGTATGCTAAAAAAACAGAGTTAATCCACCAGAAAGTCTGTCATTTAATGTCTGCATGCTGTCATGGGTAGGAAACAGATGAGGCATTAAGGGAGCCGAACATGGCTGATACAGACGGTGCATCACAGAAAAAATGGTAATGGAGACTTGAGTGGTTGACTTACTGAGAGCGGGTCTATGAATTTGTAAGGCCTGTCAACACATAAGAGAGACAAATAGGTACTGGCACAGGTATATTTAAGAGATAAAACAGGGTGCTGAAGAAGACAGACGTTGCATGAGAAATGTCTCACAGGAGCAGGTAGGGGTTTGGGAGGACTGAGTATCAGTTAAGCTATACACTGTCAGGGGAATGACAAGCCTATCGCTACATGGTAGGAAAGGAGAACGAGAGGCAATGATGGTTCAAGAAATGATCGGATCGGGGCAGGAGAGACACAAATATACTTCTAAAGACATGAGAAGGATTACAGGTTTACAGCACAGTGTAATGCAAGAAGCATAACATACTGAAACATGGTTGGCATGACTGCAAAAGGTATGGTAAGCCCTATGTGAGTAAAAATGATCTCGAGAAAAACAGAGGCAATGCTGCAAACGGTAGTATATCTACATCTATATTTATCCTTTAACAATCTTTTAACAATACATTCAGTCTTAGAACTTCTTTGCATTTTACGATGTCTAGTCAGATTTTTACATGATTTTGTCAAATGATGAAAGAATCGATGATATACTGAATGGTTGATGAAGTGGTACATGGAAATGTATATTTTATTCATAAGAAACACAATGGAGAATCAAAAACATTACATGGACGTCTAGTATTTTACCAAAGGAGGAAAAGAAATTCTAAAGCTATGACAAAAGAACTACATTAATATATTTTTTTCAGGAGATCTGACAAAATGGCAAAACAAGTTGTAATTGTTTGTGTGGAAAGTGTATAAACATGTGATGTATGTAGTAGAAGAAAGTGGCTAATTCAAACATTTCAAGAGTGAAGAGAAATGCATATTATCAAGCTGAGTAATGCAATGAAACTGAGAAAAAAAGATGAGTGACTTACATGTATTTTGATAGATGGAGGCATTAGCTTTATTAGCTATAAGAGAAATATGAGCCATTGGAGATAGTCAGCAAGATGTCCTGCTACAAAAATAGAGGCTTCCCAGAAAACAACATGAGTATGAAGCGTAGCATCTCTCTGTCTCTCTCTCTGTCTATATATATATATATATATATATATATATATGTGTGTGTGTGTGTGTGTGTGTGTGTGTGTGTGTGTGTGTGTGTGTGTGTGTGTGTGTGTGTGTGTGTGTGTGTGTATATATACAAACAATATATAATATATACATGTATGTTTTTATATGGATCTACTGTACTTCATTGAAAAAACACTTCTCCGAAAAAGAACACTAGACCCACACTTATGCGAAAGTGCACTTTTGCGAAGATCAGTTCAACTAACCTATCAGGAACACCAAAACAATGCTTTTGCAGGAAGGCAAGTCCCCCCCTGTACCCCCACACTCCCCTACTTAAATATACCAACTCCGAGATCGCACTACAGTAGGGAAACAGGTAAATTCCCTTTTCCACAATGTAGTGTGCTTTGGCGTCTCAGTGTTCCTTAACGGTTCATTGAACTGTTCTTCACGGAAGTGCACTTTCGGTTAAGTGCACTTTCGTGTAAGTGTGTGTGTCTACTTCTCTTTTTTGAAGTAATGTACTTCCGATGAAGAGAAGTAGACCCATATATATGTATATATATATATATATATATATATATATATATATATATATATATATATATATATATATATATATTTTTTGTCGAGACAAGAATCATCAGGCGTATTTCATAGATCCCTGTCTTTATTTGAAGAGTACTCATTGATTACAGCGAGATGGCATATTACGGGGGGGGGGTAAGAAAATGTCTGCTAATCTGCAATGCTATACTATCTTAAGGATATTATATTTAGAAATATGAGGTATAAACTGGTTTATGGAGAACGTATCCCTGTATTCTTTTTTGCATTATTTTTGTACAATGTTTCTGGCTTCAGACCCTTTCTCAGTCTATAGTCCAGATACCCACAAGTCTCTTACATGGCAGCTCCCAGTGTGACCCATACCAGAAGGGCCTCCTTCCTAGGACAGCACCTGACCATAGAGTATCTTTCTGTCACTGTACAGGCTAACATGGCATGATGACTGTCATTCAAGTGGATTGAGATGAAAAAGAAAGGAACTGTCATACTATTGCTTACTGTGTTATTTTTCTGTGCCCTAAATCCCACCATCTATATGGTGGTGACATTTTCAGGATGTGTGGGCAACTGGAAGTGGCTTGAGAATGACCCATTTCCACAGGGGCAGTCATAACAGTTCTGTCCTGCCACCTCCTTCAGCCAAGTAACAACTGTCTGAGCTCATGAATCCACCAGAGCCCAGTTAGAAGAATGTCTGACACAGTCACCCCTCTTTCCTTCCCAAAATAGGTATGTCCATCATCCCAGCCATCACCATCAGTTAACTTGGGCACTAATCAAACATCAGTCACCAGGTTGTCTGTCACCTGCAAAAAATGCTGATTTTGTGCATTTTTGTTGAAGATAACAATTTAATTTATTTTTGACATATCTAGTTGTAACAAAATTGTGTGCAATATTTAGCCACACGTGACAGTGAAAGATCATAATTTATATTTTGTATGAAGATTAGGATATGGTGTATGGCAGAAGAAGCAGATGATGGAAGAGACAAGTAAGGGAAATGTGGCATGCTAACACTGAGGCTATCAGGACTGTTAGGATAATACTTTCTGAAAATCATTTTGCACAATCTGCATAATGCAAATAGAAAATATTAAAAATTATGCATGGTTAGAATAAAAATATACGCGAAAAAGAGAAAAGTAATAGTGAGGAAACACAACTTTTCATCACTAAATTATGGAAAACAATATTTAAATATCTTACAGATCTAGATGTTAGATGCCTTGTCAAGTTTTGCAAGAGGGCATGAAATATTTTTCAGTACTTTCCTGTTGAATAACTCATGATGAACAGGAAGTGTTGTTCCTATCCTGAGTACTTTGACATTTTAACAGGCCCGGTATGAAGAGTGCAATAATTTCTTGCTATAATAATCTATGATCAAAAGGTATCTTGTGTTAACCAATGTTCATTATGAATCACAGCTTTTTTCAATATTAGTAGCATGCCCACCAAATTAAAAAAAATATGTCTATGGGGTGTGAGAAGAACAGTTTTACCTTTTTCTAATGGGCTGGACCCTCTAACGTGATCCATAGCTTTTTACACTGTAGCCAGCTGATGGTGCTAGGCGAGTTTCCTGGGAACATGAGGAGCAGTCAATGGGATCAGGTCCTGGAGTTTGAGAAATTAAATGAGAAAGAGGCATACCAAAACTAATGTTGCATTTTAGATATAAGCTACACTAGTGTGTTTTTTTCACATTTCAGGGCTAATTGCTGAGATTTTTAGTTTTGCAATAGTAAAACATTTTTGTACTTCCTGCATACTTCTCAGAATAATCAATAAACTTCTCATTCTTCAATAATTTAATATGAAAAGATTTAAGAAACTATATCTGAAAATATTCTCTTCCAACTGGCAGTGCAATAGCTACTGCATCTGATGCTCAGGACAGTTCTGCTGACTGGTACTCCCCTCAGTCTAAAGCTGAGGACAAAAAAAAGTTTCCAAAGTCAAAGAACAAAAAAATCTCCAACTGTGCACCTTGCTGCAGATGCTACTAATGGTTTCAGCTACAGCCGCAGCTGGAAATGCAGTACATTTGTATCCCTGTGGCTTCAGAAATGAATGCTGGTTTGTTTGTGTCATTCGGCTTTTCCCAGTTAGGGGTCACCACAGCGGAACTCCGGTCCGCTAATGATTGGCAGTAGATTTTTTTACGTGCCGAGTTGCCAGCCCTGATGCACAACCTTCAATGAAGGTACGCCCATTCACGCATATCTCCACACAGAAGACGCTCTAGCTGAGAATCGAACAGGACAACATCTTACTGTGAGGCAACAACGCTACCGCAGCACCACCACCGCAGAAATGAATGCTGGCAAAGCACTCAAATCCCTTTAGCACCTGACTGTCATATTGCTGCACCTGAGGCAAGCACACCTACATCCCACTTTAGTTATGGCTCTATTGTAGTAAGCATAAATGGTGAGAGGGATAATCATAGTTTTGGAAGACGACTGCACCTGCTCTTCTAATCGTATGTAAAATTATACTATGATGGAGGTATGCAGTTCTGAAAGTCATTGTCTCAGACTAGTTTCCATTCCATTCACCCTTTTTTAGCATTAGTGTTGTGATTCCTGATTTTTATTACATCTGGAGCACCCTCTAGCTTTCACACATATCCTAGCAGAGACTTTACCTGCCCATAATCACTAAACCAATTCCACAGTGATTAGGTTCAATATCCTATTTTCAACAGCCTGTCAGAGATTAGATCCCTAGCAAATCAGGCCAGCATCCCAGCTGTGAGCAAAGACGGACTCCTATCCTCACACCCTCCTACATTATGATCAGAGTACCATGAATAAAGGTGCATAGCCTAGCAGCGATCGGATTCCATTGCCTGTGTACTCTCATTTCCAACAATGACTAGAACCCCTCAAGACATCCCAGTCTACCCAGAATACATGGTGACAATGAAACTTTGCCTGTGTTACTCATACTGTCAGACCCATTCACCTCAGCACAGACTCTAGTAATATGGCACGTCAACAAATAAATGATAACCGATGCTTAGAAGTAAAGCAGAGAATCAGTAAACAAACAGGACCAGCCCTGAGTCACACTATTACACTGTAAGCAATAAACCTCTCAGGTAAGACAGACACTTTGGGAGATGCACTGACCAGATCTCAGTCATAGATCTATAAGTACAGACTCATGAGGATAATCTTTTACCACACCTCTGATCTTTGCATAGCCCCACAGGTACATCTGTTTGCCACAAGACAAAATACTTAGCTTGACATGTCCTGTTCTTTGCATCCAGATCCTATGATATGGAAATGGGAATCTTTTTGACTCACAGACTCTATTATACTCAATTTTATGTCACCAGAATACAGAATGTATGGTTTAATCCAAGTTTAAAACTAACCTTAACAGCATCAACATAATCAAGTCAATTATTTTCTGTTTATCTCATTTCACAATTTTCCGTTACACACTGCGCCCACTCTCAAGGTAGTGTTTGTCCAACAACAGGAAACATTTTTTGTACTGGTTTATTCATTATTTCATTTAACTAGGAAAATGGAATATCTAACACATACCTCTGTTATCTTGCTGGCTCTAGGGCACACTAGAATTTCAAATAGAAGACTCAGTGAAGGGCATTTTACATCTTTATCTTATGTTTTTACACTGGGATTATTAGTGTGATTTGTCCATTGGCATTTATTCATCACTATAATACTTATTACTTGCATTCACTGGACTTTTTAGATATGTACTTACATTAATGGAATTCTTTTTTCAAGAAAATTTATTTTCAGACATGGGTATACACAGATATAAATAGACAGACAGATAGATAGACAGACTGATTTTTTTTTTCTTGCTTTTGTTATTGCCATGACATTCATTGTTACAATTTACAAATTTCATCCAGTGACTGAGATGCATATTTGGTCATGTGTCTGGAATTCCTTATTTAAAATGTGTCAATAGTTCATTGTGTTTTATCTGATCAAGGGATATAACAACTTGCTGTCTTAGTTTTCTACAGCAGAGTTTTTTTTTTCTTTGTTGTTACTCAGAGTCTTTATAGTAACTTGAGATTTAAATTCTCAGTCATAACATGAGCAATGCTTACCTATGCAATGTTCATTATACAAGGACCGGGACTGAATAAATGAGGCCTACAAACATCAAATTTGTGTAGTAACATAATCGTTATTTATACCTCTATTGGCACATTATTTACTGTCTTGACCAAAGGGAAGATGATATTAAAATGTGGCATAATTAGAAATAGTAATGTAAATTAGACTTTACTACATTAATTACAGTATGGGACTTAAAAAACCAATAAGAGATGAACTGTCAGCTATTTTCTAAAAGCTCTTAATTCATTAGGTATGCTTAGAGGACTGGCTATTACTTTCACACAGTGTCCTGCATTGAGTAGAAGTCATGTACAATCCAAACAAGTCAAGAAGGCCTACCACAAAGAAACCTTACAAAGATTTAAGAGAGTATGTTTTCAAAATGGGCATTCTCCAAGGAGTGAATACAAAAACTTGTTAAATTGCTAAGGAGCTAGACCATCTGAATCATATCAACAAAACAAGAATTTTTTAATCTTCGTGAAGGAGGCAGGACAAATGTTAATACTTTGAAATAAGACCTCAGCCACATTCTTTCTCCAGTATATGGCCTAAATGTTATAAAACAGTAAGTATGATTTCCACCATCTGACTCAACTAATATTGACATTGCTTATTGCTGGTATTATTCAGTACCAATATGTATTTAGGTGAAGGCAGATGGAGCTTTTCATTTTTGTTTATTTGTTTTTTGGCTCCTCAATGTCAAAAGACCTTTTTTTGCTCATCAACATTGGTTTGAGCGGCAAGCAATGTAGGGGATTTCCTAAAGTGCAAATTGCTGACGTAGTCTGACGTACATTGATAAAGTTCAGTGCATCGTTATTACAATAGAAACAGGCACGGTAATCAATAATTAAAACAGTAAAATGGCATGTTCCACAGTAACAGCATTACCACACCATAAATCCAAAGTATGATTATTTTTCAGTCTGGACTTTAGTTCCTACATGAAGTTAAGTTACAAATGAGATTTTATGGTAATAGTATAGCTGTTCCTTACTGATTGGCTCACAGCTTGGCAGCTTGTATATAGTTCTTAAAATTATAACATCATATAAGTAATGATAATTTGATAGTATTTGCTACTTTTTTAATTTAGATTATATTAGAATTTGTTAATTTATAGCTGCACTAAGCTGCATTCTCTATAATACCATTTTAAATTGGGATTGCCTTACTTTTTTAGCTCATGCCCTTAAGAATTAGGTGGATGTAAAAAGAATTACCACCCTCTTACAAGCAATATGGAATGTGCAGTTTGTGGAGAGTGTTCAGTGGGCTTATGCTTGCACTGGGAAACATCACAGACATAACTATACACCCTATTCATGATGTAAAATAAACAAGGTCCAGCATTTCACCTTAAATGCTAATGGACCATCAGGGCAAGCAAAGAAAGACATGAAGGCTCATGTCATGTGTGGATTCCATGTCATAGTTGTCATCACCGATGACTTGCAAAGTATAATTTATGTCTACGTTTAGTGCGGTCACAGCCAAAGTAAACATGGTATGGTTCACCAACTGATAGTTATCTGGAGAGCATGCAAAAGGGGAGCAAAAAAAATGAATAAAAACATTTCATTTTCCTCTTACTAGTGAAAAATACTCACCATATGAACTCTAATTATGTTAGCTACTACAACATTTTGTGCCAACAACTTTTACATACAATGAATAAAGCATTTGATGCTGACCATATAGTTCCATACTTGATTATTGTACTAGATATTATTATTGTACTAGATAAAATATAAAGAACAGGGAAATATGTAAAAAAGTTAAGTGGCTGAGTTAAAAACCTCTCTAACTTATCTTTCCCTACCAAAAATGCGTTGAGGCCATACATCTCCAATACCCAGCAACGTAGAAAAATATACAATCTGAATGTTCTTTAAGGGAGATCTCATCATAAACATGCCAAATCCCATGCTAAACAATGTAACCAAATCCAATATTAACAGCCTTTCCAGAAGAATAATGCTTTATTAAACAGCAAGAACTGGCAACACTATGTTACCCAGCTCTGACGTCAGGCATTCTCATTCAGTGAAGAAGAAATTGCAGTTTAGTTTTACTGCAACACACCTGCAGCCTGCAGAACTGAGAAGTTATCACCTGATCTTTAAATCTATCACAAAATGTGTACTGAATTCTAAAAATGAAAAGATCAATATTAAGTGTAACTAGGATCCCAACAATGTCCCTTTTGTTATATAAACCACTGCTGCTTTACCAAAATGAGGGAAATGCAGATCGAATAGATGTTTAGCCACATTGAGGAATACTTTATTATTAGTTAGCTTGCATGTTTCTGAATCATGCACAATCACCACCAGTGCTAAATGGCACTTTTTGACAATACTTACCACTGGTGGTCCGTGCATCTGGTTGGCATAGGTATTCACTGTCTTACACACATACATACATTCATACACACACATATACACCTCACACACACACACACACACACACACACACACACACACACACACACACACAAACACACAAGCACATGTATGCATGCACACGCACGCACACACACACATGTGCGTCCCTGATCTGCCACTTATTTTTGCTATGTCACTTGTAACATATGGATTTTTGCACTCAGTCAGTAATACTAGACATTGGAGTTTTATACTTCTTATTGCTCAGCAAATGCACTGAAATACAAAGCATGTTGTTCTATTAACATTTTGCATGAATTATCTTAATATTTAAAAATTGTTCCTGATTTGGATCTTCAGTTCTCCATTACTTTTGCCTTGTCCTTGAATCTTGATGAAATAATTTGATGCCTATGCATATGGCTTATTACCTCCTTCTTCAGTCTTCCACACACACTTATAGACATCATCCCCATGCACACAAATACTTACCATATATGGAATAATCACACTCATGGACAACCCCATGCACACATGCACATAAACACACACGCAGAGACACAAGTATAAACACACACACATACTCACACCATGCATAGAAGCCCCCCAGCCTGATCACACTCACAGACACACACTCTCATTCATCCATTCAAACACACATGCACACTCATACACAGCCATTCATAATTCTGCAAACACACACACACACACACACACACACACACACACACACACATACACACACACACACACACACACACACACACACACACACACACACACACACACACTGTATACACTACCATACACAGACACACACACTCACTGCCACACACACTACTACTGCTCAGATAAACTTCCCTATGCTTGCCTGCAACATGGTTGCTCCCATTAGAAGCAGTGGGTGAACATAGCATTTTGGCCATGTTCATTAACACGGCTGGCTGTCCAAATTTACACACCAAAGCAAATCTCTGACTCACTCAGTTGCATAAATCCTTTACCACAAGCATTATCAGGGAAGAGCATATGGTTAGTTAGCATAAGCCACCCAACAAAGAATACTTCATTAGCACAGCCATAGAAACAACCCCCTATGGTGATTCTGACAGCCATGTAGAATCAATGTGAAGGTCTTTCTATGAGTCATTTGACAACCACGTAGAATCACTGTAGTAGGTCTTTCTTTAAGTCAGAAAGGGCTACAACCAGTGGTTTTGCACCTACTGTTATGGCTTATTACTGTAAGTAGCCCTTTCTGAATCTTACCCTATTTCTTTAGAAGAAAAAGCACTAGAGTAGAACTTAACTCCTGATACATCCTGCCACATTATTTTGACTTTCTGGATTCACTGTGGTGAATGTAGTTTGTGCCTAGATCATGTCAACACTGTTTACTTTTCTTAGTTCTTCTTTCTGTTGTTCAAAATCCTCACTGGAATTCAGAGAATAAATTGAAAAAGTCTTTTACAAGACATTCAGTATAGAAGTCTTTCTTCTCTGCCTTCATCTTTACTTGATGTATGTATGCTACATATTTGAAAGCATGCTGTTTTTTCTTCTCCATACAGTCATTTTCAACTCTAGTTATCTATGACTTTGAAATTCTCATCTTGATGAAGTGTATTATATTTTGTACTTTGAGTCTTCTGCATTTGATGAATGTGCTAATTACTCTATGTGATGGATATGCTAATGAATTTACTTACTGTGGTTCATGTTTGTTACTGCTGTATTTACTTCTGAGGGAGTGAACTTGTGGTTGTTGTTGGAACTTCTATGTGCTGAGGTTGGATAATCCTCATCTATTTTCCAAGGTTTAGAGTCACTGAATTCCTTCTGTTGTGTTTGGATTTATTATATATTATTGCCATTTCCACTTATCATGGGCTGATTTTGCATACCTCTCAACTGTACAGATTTTTACAGAATGTCCAAATTTTCAGCTCATATTTTTGGCCTGTTCCTCTTTTTTCCTGGCAAATCATTGGAATGATTTCAGGATTGAAGTCACTAAATAGTGGCATACATTTGAGTTTCAGACTTCAAATCCTTCAGAAAATGTATATTAAAACAAATCTTGTTACTCTAGCAAATTTCTAAGTTTATAATTGCAATATTTAAAATATGTCCCTATTTGTACTCCATTTTGCAAAGCTTTGTCCAGATTTTTTGCATTAACAGGTTGAGAGGTACTTGACTAACAAGATAACAAGAAAACAACTGCTTATACTGGTGAGCACTACAAGTTCAAATTATTAAACACTGTTACTAGACTGTTAACATTTCACTGACTCTCCTTTTCATATCATCCCACTGTTTATTGCGTATTGCAATATGAATAGCATTAATCCATTTTCTTCCATCCTACCTTTGAAATCACAAGCATCTGAGTGAACCTGTCAGTCACTGGTAGCCTTCAAACTGCATCTTAGGAATCAGCTTTGTGTTATTGCTTCTGTTTAGCTGCTGGTGAGAGAAGGGGCACAGGGACATTATTTCCTTTCTTTCCTAGAGACTGCTAATCAACTGAAAGCCTGAAAACTGCTTCTTCGGAGCCAGCTTGTGATTAATGCTACTGATTTTGTCCAGGTGACAAAAGAAGGATGGACACATTTATTCTTGACTGTCTCCGATTGGGAAGTATGTATGGGACTTCCCTGACTGGTCTGATTTTGAACCATTGTGCAGCTTAGCTCTACCACTGAGCTGCTGTATTTGTTATTAAGGATATCTATCAGCAGAAAGCTGTAGCAAACCTGCAAACCAACAGAACATTGGGGATGAGACTGCTGATCATCAAAGAGCCTGTAACCTGCTTCTTAAGAACCAGCTAGAAATTAGTATTAATATTTTGCTTCTGATGAAGGAAGGAGCAATGAGTCACCAGTTGTTAGCTGGGTATAGTTGTGGTGAGACCAACACTAGTAGAAACAGTAGCCAGGAAGTAACCACTAGACAAACAACCATTATTTAATATTATTGGCTAACCTAGCAAGTGACTAAATTAGTGCATTCCTGCTGAAATTAGTTCAGTGTCTCCTTCTGATGGCAGAATAAAGTTGTGAGTGCCTTGCTGTTGGTTGTTGTAGTCTGTTGAGCTCTGTGTTGCTTATTTTCTGTTATAAATAACGCAATTTATAATGCCACAGCCTATTGCCAGTGGTAAGGTGCATTGCACTGTATAGATGCATGCATTTAAAGACTTAACTTTCTCTATACAACCTATTCTCCCCATAGTTATAGTACTTTAAATAATTAGTGGGCTCTCAAAGAGGCCCTGGTTTCTGTTAAGTGGTGCATTGTTCTTCATATGTCTATTTAGATTACTTGGTTTAGACAGATAGGTTTGCACTAAATGGTGTATTGCTGTTTGTGTGTAGACTTAGATTGCTTCATATACACAGCACTTCCAGTAAATCAACTACAAACCTCAAAGGCACATATCATCCTATAGCCCTTATTAGTAGGCACAGAGAACCATGGATTTGCACTTTTTAATGGTCAAAGGCACATCTCCTCCTATAGCCCTCATTAGTAGGCACAGGAAACCATGGATTTGCACTTTTTAATGGTCTCTGTAGTCAATATGGTTGAAATTGGCATCCTGTGACAAAGCAGCAATCAAAAGCCCACAAGCCAAACCTACATAAAATGTAATACTTTCTCCCTGGGCCTCTGCTGAAAATTGGCTTTGTTCCAAGTCGGACTTTCCCGGTTAACAAATGTTAAATAAATAAATAAATAAATAAAAATAAAAATAGATAAATAATACTTAGTCAAAGGTGAATCCATAGTGAAGCACTCTGATGCACAGCTGACCATGCTGTGCAAGGAGACGGTCAAAGTCAGTTGCCTATCAGGCACCAGGATTCACCACATTAGGTAAGCAAACAAGTGATGGCACCACAAGTGTACATATGACATAGTCATGGTACACGTAGGTGTAAATGACTTGAGAGCTGCCTCACTGGACTATATATATGAAGAGAAACATTATGGAACTCTATGTATATTTGACTGAAATTGGTAAAAACCTAACATTTTGCAGCATTCTACCAAGAATGATGATGCAATACAAACAAAATATTATTGTTTTCAACAGCTGGCTTTGTTTATGGTGTCATTCAAAGGGTGTGGAGAATATATACATATATGTGGAACTATTTAGGTCGAACAGCATAAATGTCGATATGCATGATGTCGACACCAAATGATCAAAATTATGCATGTTGACATTACACTATGCATATGTCAAGCATTAATCTTGGTGCGTGCAAACAGAAAAACAACAAAAAAAAAAAAAAAAAAAAAAAATTATTTTTTGCAGTGGGGCTGCATCCCCCACACCCCTTGATAATCATATATACTAACTCCAAGATCATACAATTCTCAGAGACAGGACAGGTTTGCCAGCATCAAGAATCATCCATTCTGCTACTTTTGTCAATGGGTGTTGATCATCTGTTTTGTCAACCAAATTGCGTCGACTAAACAGATGCCAACAAAGGTAGTTGCTTCCAAATATATATATATATATATATATATATATATATATATATATATATGTGTGTGTGTGTGTGTGTGTGTGTGTGTGAGTGTGTGCGTGTGTGCGTGTGTGTGTGTGTGTGTGTGTGTGTGTGTGTGTGTGTGCGTGCATGCGTGCGTGTGTGCGTTTGCGTGTATATATTAGCCTGAGAGGAAATAGTAGACAGTCTTAACTACTTTACCATGGATGACCTGCACCTCTCGAATAATCAATATATCACAGAGGCATGCTGCCCACTGCAAAAATTACATGCTGCTTATTTAAATAAATGCACATAAGTGCTTTCTTCTTGTTTTGTCACAAAGACTTCATCAGATGCTACAAAGAATCCACAGTTCAAAATTTAAAAGACAAAGGGCCAGATTCAGGAAGCCTCCGTGTAAGAGTTATAACTCTTACACGGAGGCTGCAGTTAAACGGTGTGATGTCAGCATGTCATGCATATGCATGAGGTGCATGAGGCATGCTGAATCACACTAGTAACTCTTACACGGTCCATGTAAGAGAGTAGGGGGCATGTCTGTAGGCTAAGCCCTGCAAGCGCACACGCCCCCGGAAGACTAGAATGGCTCAAAGTAAACAGCCACGAGAGAGGCCATGGAAATGTGAATAAACACACTACACAACACATGCCCCGACAGACCATCAGTGTATAAAGTGAAGAGATGTTATAAAATTAAATTAAAACCTTTTTTTTTTAAACCCCGTAAATGTTTGCTACTGTGTGCGCGGGTGTGCTACTAGCGCAATTGCAGTTAGCAGTCAGTGGAAAAGGATATAAGAACTAAATATGCAAAGTAAGCCAAGAAGTAATAGCTTAGCGGTAGAGTTGCTGGCCTAAGAGTAGGCAGGCAGGGTTCGAGCCCCCACAACAGCATTTTTTTTTGTAAATAAGCACTAAAACGCCCTGACAGTATTGTACAAATGTAAAAGTATTCCCTTTTGTAAAATGCAATGAAATGGAGCATATACTTTGAAGTAACACAAGAATAAAATAGTCAAAAATGTACTCTTAGCTAAGCTGCTGTGAGACAGACTGCCCGTAGCTGAGTAGTGTTTAAAAAGCTGCAAACTGCGTGCCCGTTGCTAAGCACCGGTTTGACAGGCTGAAACTGTTTGCAACTAGCTGTGCTAAGCTGAACATGTGTGTCACTAGCCAATTAAGGGTTACCCTAGCGCACACCGTTTGCGCGCCGCTCCCACAAGCTAACTGCCAGTGCGCATGCGTTACCTCCGCGCAAACGAGCGCAGACCTGGTTTAAAGTGCTTAAAAGTGCCTTTATGGCACTTTGATTGACAGGTCCTGTACTCAGTTTGAAAGTTTGCAAAGAAAAATAAATTCCCACTGTCAGTCTCAAACCCAGGACCTTGGTAACATTAGTCTGTATGACCTACCACTAAGCCATGCTTGCCTTACAAGAACACAGTGCTAAAATAAATATAACATGTAATAGTAAAAATCAGTATAAAAGCAATATAGGAGATGTACTATCTGAAGCATGTCAGGCAGAGTTTTAATGGCCAAATTACTGGATTCCCATACTAGGTCAGTGTTAACAGAAACAGCCCTGCTACTTGTTAGCTTGTACATAATAAAGTAAGGTAATGTACATATATGAAGGTACGTATATCTACACATACAGATATATAAATATATCTAAATACATATGAAATATAGTTGTAGGTGTCAGTATCCATACACACTCACTACAGGAAACAGTGAACATAAATGCAGCAACCTGAATCTGCAACACAGCCTGACCCCTGTGTGACCTACTTACCCTTCTAACTGCTTAAAGGTGGCCTCAGCACTTTGATTGACAGGCCCTGTACTCAGTTTGAAAGCTTGCAAATAAAAATAAATCCCCACTGTCGGTCTCAAATCCAGGACCTTGGTAACAGTAGTCTGTATGACCCACCACTAAGCCATGCCAGCCTTACAAGAGCACAGTGCTAAAATAAATATAACATGTAATAGTAGGAATCAGTATAAAGGCAATATAGGAGGTGTACTATCCAAAGCATGTCAGGTAGAGTTTCAATGGCCAAATTACTGGATTCCCATACTAGTTCAGTGTTAACAGAAACAGCCCTGCTACTTGTTAGCTTGTACATAATAAAGTAAGGTAATGTACATATATGAAGGTATGTATAGCTACACATACATATATATAAATATATATTAATACATATGAAAGATAGTTGTAGGTGTCAGTATCCATACACACTCACTACAGGAAACAGTGAACATAAATGCAGCAACCAGAATCTGCAACACAGCCTGGCTCCTGTGAGACCTACTAACCCCTTTAACTGCTTAAAGGTGCCTCCAGCACTTTGATTGATAGGCCCTATACTCAAGTCAAAAGCAGAATATAAGCATACTAGTAGGCCCTACCACAAGACCATTGTAACACTAGTCTGTATGACCTACCACTAAGCCATGACTCTCATACAGGAATATAGTGCTAAATAAGTGGAACATGTAATAGTAGGAATGAAGATAAAGGCAATATAGTATGTCTACTACCCAAAGCATGTCAGGCAGACGTTTATAGTCCCAATTACTGGATTCCCATACTAGTGTAGTGTTAATAGAAACAGCCCTGCTAAATGTTAGCTTGTACCCAATAATGTCAGCTAATGTACATATATGAAAGTATGTATATGTACACAGATATATATATATATTTATATAGCAATACATATGACATATAGTTGTAAGTGTCAGTATGCAGACACACTCACTACAGGGAACAGGCAAGAGAAATGCAGCAACCTGAATCTACAACACAGCATGAAGCATGGGAGATGTACTAACCTTCACACTCACAGAACACTGTCAACAGCATACCAGCATGGTCCACGCCCTACAATCTGAAAGGGCAATGCCTATCTCACATACCCTTTTATAGCAGTGTCCTGAAATCACAGTGAGACATGCAATCAGTACACACCTGGCTGCATGTAATTAGCAAATGCTGTCTTACAATTGGTGCAGAGGCCATCACATGGACCTATGCAGATACCTACAAAAGCATTGAGTACCCACACTACACTCATGCAATACATTCATTGCACAAAACCTACAGAGAAAGAGTGAGAGAGACAGAGAGAGAAACAAACAAATATAACGACAGCCAGCAGCAAAAGCAGCAGCAAGCAGCAAGCAGCAAGGAGCAAGCAGCAAGGAGCACCACTGGCACAGCAACAGCTGCCACAAACACAGGTAATGCAAAGTAGCAGGTTAATCCTGTGTATACTGTGACACCTCCAAATGTATCATAGTTCACTATCTATAGGTATGTCCATGAGATAGGTTGTGTGTACATAGTCCTGAAATATAAACATATGTAATATTGCTGTACATGTTGCCCATACTTAACACTTCCATAGCTTAGAACACAAGGCCAGTTGTGCATATGATGCAGTAGTTCCCAGGGTCAGTAGAGGTTCCTCCTCATTGGTGTGGGACCACTGTGTATGTATGGCACTGTTCAGGTACATATCCTGTAGTATGGCCAGGGATTAATATCAGTCTGTCATGTGGTGCTATGTCCTCCAGGGGTGAATGTAGCACACATCCAGAGATACCATTTCGTAACAGTGATGCTATGTGTTCCGCAATGATGAAGGTGGCTCTCACCTGGACATGTGAGAGGATAGGGAGGTGACAGTCATCTGGGATAACTAATACCACATGTGTAGGAGAATGGGGGGGGGGGTACCTGCACCTAAACTGTCTGCAACAATGTAGCCAATATCTGTGCATTTGGTGAATGTGAAGCATCTTAACACTGCTGACCACAGATGCCTTGCTGTCATGTGAATCTGCCCTGTGCTGCAGTAGCCTCCTACTATTGTTATACAATATGCCTGTATCTGTACTCCACTGGACAGGATTAATAAATGGTGTGCAGTTGTTCTGGGTTAGATATGTGTGTGCACAGTACATGCAGTATGTGGGATGTCTGTGGTAAGCATATGCAAAGGTGCTGGCGGTGTGTGTTGTGGCTTCCAGTGGCCCAATGGGCTGCATGGATAGCATCACTGTCATAACTACTGAATAACTGTGTAATTAAATGCATACATAGCAAGGTAGTGTACTGTGCTTGTGGTGTTGTTCGGATTTGTAAATCCAGGCTGAGTAATGTGTGCACATCACAGGGTTGGGTTGGATGGCAACACACATCCAGTATGTAGGGATGAACACCCAGAATGTGTCAGACATGTCACCTGTGCAGAAGTATCCGGCCATTACCTGTGCATCCCCCACAACACACACACATGCAACATATGGCAGAAGTACTATAGCAGTACACACATGTTCATAGGTTCATACTAGACTATTTGCCCTAGGGCATTGGTAAGCCTAGTAGAATGTGTTTGTCTTTCGCCACCCAATTACAAGTTATGCTGCTATGCCCTTGTCCGATGTTAGTATACTGTGCCTCCGTCTAACAGTGACATAGAAGTGATACCTGGGGTACAACTATGATCTACATCCAGTCATCCAGATTCCTATGGAAGAGAGTCAATGAGGGACTCTGCCTAACCTGTAGTGTGAGCTCATTACAGAGTGAAGGGAGCCTCTCGGTTAGGAATATGTCCCTCCAGCATGTCCATGTATGTCAGTGCTGAGGTCCAGCTCTCCTGAGCATGTGGCTGTATGGGACTCTGATTGCCTGAGGTGCAGCATGTTCATTACTGCTGGGTAGGACATGGCTGTATATGGCACGCACAGATTGCCTCTGAACAGGCAATAAGCCACTGAGTCCAGCTGGATTTACTTTACCTGGGCAGCATATGACATCTGTGTGAGCCATTGCATCCCCTTGATGAGGTACTGTTGTCCTGTACCAGTTGCTGTGGGTGTCTGGTTAGGTACATCCCAAAAGGTGCATTGTACGCAATTATAGGCTTGATGATGGATGAGTAAAGAGGCACAATGACCTCCACTGCCATACATGTGAATCCCTCATGATTAGCTGGGCTATATAACATGTCTCTCAATCCACATTGGCCATGTGGTTGACAAATGACAGACCGCTACCATGTTTCTTCCCCAGGTCCCCAACTACGTCTTCTGTACTCAATGGCCTAACACCTATGTTGTACTGTGCCACCAATGTGGAGGCGTGGGAATCTGCATTGAATACTGATACTCCCTCCTTTGTTCAAGTGTTGGGGCTGACAAGAATGGTAACAGCTATAACCTGGTAGTACTGGTGTGCTCCTGTGAAACCTGAAACAGGTACATGTTAATGCACAGATATCGATGTCCAGAATGTCAAGTAGGGTTTTGAGTGCATGCATCCTTAGGTCTAGACTTCTGGTGTTGAGTAGCATCACTCTTACTTCCTCATCCTTTGTGATACAAATGGATGTGGGTTTGCCTTATGAGCCTTGCCTAATACAGGCACTATGGGTGTAACAAGAGGCTCCGCCAAATTCCAATAGGACAGGGGCGACAGGTGCAAGCTGTCCCTAGCAAAGCATACCACCCCAAGATGGCAGGCATTGGCACACCTGTGAATGACACCAGTATGTCAGTCAATTGTTGGAAGGGATCATCGTGCCTTGATATTGTGGCATGGTTCTAGGTGAGGGTAGGATGCTACTCAAGGTCAGGGTCAAACTGTCTTGGGCTACGTGCTCAGAGAGCTCTGTACTGTCTCATGTCATGTAGTCCAGGGAGGAATGTGTCAGGCCATTCACACCAGCATGGACATTGACTGAGTCATACCTGTACTTGCCTTGGGGTTACCTGAGTGTTTGTGTTATGTGGCAGGTCATAGTGGCTGACAGGCTGCACACCGTGACCCTCACCTCGTTAAGCCTGGTGAACGTGATGTTAGTGTGCCTGATGATAGAGGCACCTAGTACAGGTGTATGAGGTGTGTTGTTTACTGTTAATGGCTGTGAGTGTTCAGCACATTGGCTTTGTGTGATATGTGTTGCACATGTTCGTTTCGTGGTAGTGGTTGCATGGATGTCTGCTTAGGAGGTCTCTGCTGCATAGGCATAGCTGTGGTCCGAGCCTACAAGTATGTTCATGTGTGATCATGTGTTAGGTCCGCTGTTGTGGTAGGTCTATGTGAGACTGGAAGTGTAGTGTGTGGTCTCCTTGGCCACCTGACTGGTTATGGCGGTATTGAGTAGACAGAGCCTAGCCTCCAGTTTGGTATATGGTTGCATCACTCACATGAGATTGAATTTGTTGTTAGGAGGAGGGGGTTGTCTGTGTACATGTATCTGTTCCAACATTGTCTCTGGAGTACCACACTCACCAGCTGGACTGGGGAGGGAACTGACAACTGACCTCTGGACATGCTAGAATACTATTCTGAATTCTGTAATAATTAATGATTGAAAACAAGGTCCAGTGGGGAGTGAGGGTGTACTGACATTACCTACAACTGCTGACTGATATAAAAGCGTCAGTGAGCAAGTGCCAGGTAACCTAAGTGCAATGTGTCACAATTAAGTAAATGCAACAATGAGAAGCAGTCACTTGCTGTCATGTGTAACATGGAAATACGTACAGTAAGCAATGCAGATATCAGTAGTGAGTCACATACGTGTTGACAAGCTGTGTACTATGTGGAAGTAGCATACCAGTGAAATAACAAGCTAACAAATAACAAGCATATAAACAAAGGTAGATCCAGGAGGCCTGGATGTAGTGGTTGCTACAGCAAACAAGGTGTAGCAATGTCAGTAAGATACAGCTCAGATATGCAGGCACTATAAACCTGAAACCAGATGTCCCCAGCTATGAATGGCAGAGTACAGCCTATTGTCACACACGAGTGCAGACCACAAACCTTGTTAATGTTAAATAACTGGCCTGAAGGCCAACTGCCCATACCTGAACTAATACACTTGTACACTGGGCCCTCAATCAGCAGTTCCCAACTTCAATGGATGAAAGATATGTGTCCTGCCACCACAGTGCTTGCCACCAACCTCCCTAATGTAAAACAACTGGTCTGAAGGCCAGGTGCTTAGTACAAATGACATAGAATGATAGCTACACTGTAATCAAGTTTTAACCAAGCAGTAATAAGTAGAAGTTAATACTCCCTGTATAGAATGTGTACCATGTATTGTTGAGATACTATGCTGATAACCTGTTTGTGTACCTTTCCAGCTTGACATGGCTCCAAAAGGAACCCATCATATTCTGCTGCAGAGGATGACGTGATTCACCAGAGCCTGGTGCGTGACTATGCCATCCTGTTCTCACGCACCACCCAGAATCAGCAGGAGAGGTCTGCACTGTGGCAAAACCTCGTTAGCAGGATAAATGATGTTGGCATGCATGATAGGACATATGAGCAGGTGAGACATCACTGCAGTGATTTGATAAGAAATGTCCGCCAGAGTGCTGCAGATATCCGCAGGCAACAGGTTGCCACAGATGGTGGGCTGGCCACACATCCCCCCCTCACCAGACAGGAGGGGCTACTGCTAAGTGTTGTGGATCCAGCCCCAGAACAACAACAGCAACACCCATGCATCATGATGGAGGTTGGATCCACACAGCAGCAAGACACTGAGCTTGCAGGTAAGATGCCATATTCATTTATTGTTATTACTTTTACATTTGTTGACCCAGATAGTCTAGCTGGATAGATGTCCATTTTCAGTAGAGGCCTGTGGAGAAAAGCTCCACACATAATGTAATAAAGGCAGACAGACAAGTTGTTAATACAGACAGCCAACATGATAGAATTGTACACCAGCCTGTTAACTAAATCAACATACATGTAAGGAACTCAAACAGTTTAGAGTCATACACAATATACCGTTGGTTTAAAAGCAATCCTACCTAAAGCATAATGGTTATGCAATAAGGCAAAAGCCAGATACATAATAGTTAGGGCTCAGAAGGGTAGAGAAGTAGAAGGAGTATGAAAGATACAATGATATGGAAGAGGCAGGAGTCAAGAAGGGAAGTGAGGAAAAGAAGGAAGACAGTCAAGAGGATGTGGGAAGGATGGGAGAAGTAGGTCAGAGCATAGAAGGACATCAAGGTGAAAGAAACAGGGTAGAAGCTAGTTTCTATGCACAATGAGGGGTTAAAGGTAAAGAGAGGGTAGGGAGAGGGACGTTAGCCTGTACTCCAAGAAGAACAAAGCCAGTGGTTTGGGAAGTACAGTTTGAGGTGTCGTTTGAAGAGAGGTAAGGGTGAGATTAGAGTTAACCCCTGGTATGTACATATGACTGTTCTGTACACTGTTACTTCATGCACGCATAAGGTGTGCATGTGGTATGCATCTGTCATCATGATATATATACAGACATTATGTGCAGCTGATGTGTATAAGGGAACTAGTGTACTACTGTACTGTATCATGTGCAAAACAAATGGCACACATGTGCCCACTGACATTACTCTCTTCACACTTCCATGTCCCTCCCATCTAGCAACGAGGCAGGCCATACATGCTGGTGAGTCTTTTTAACATTATCTGTAAAGCAATTTAGAAAACTAGGAAGAGTAGTGTAACTCTGTAGTAGACTTGCTGGTGACTGTGTTCACAATACCCGTAATACAGTTGTAGTAGATTGAGTAGTGTAACATGGTACTGATGTTTGTGTTTACTGTGGGGTGTGCATGTGTGCAAGCGTGCCTGTGCCCAAGTGTGCATGTGTGTTAGTGTCCATGAGTGCATGTGTCCATTTCTGAATGTGTGCATTAGTATTGAAATGCATCTCTGTCAAATATGTATGGAGACTGTAATCTGTGTTCCATGTTTTCCTCCTGTAGGTTCTGGTGCTGCTCTGGTGACCTGCAGCAGGGAACCTGAATCTTGTGCCCCAGGTACTGATGATGATGAAATATCTGTAATGGTGCAGGAAGGTGTGTCTGGGTCCACCATTGGTCAGCCAATTGACAGTACACAGCTTTCAACCCTGTCAATGCGCACAGTCATCCTGCCGTTACATCCTTTGTCACCATTGTCCCTAGGTGATGGACAGTCTGCAGTGGGCATAGATCAGGGTAATGTGGTACCTGTGGTACATGCATCCCCACAAGGCAGCCATGAGCAGGGGCCTCCAATGGTACCACGCAGACAGTCGCCCATGGGTTCTCGTGGGGCATCCGTGGCCGCACTGCCTCTGGCCGACGTGCCCAAGGAGGTATGTCAACCTCCACTATGTTTCGAACTGTCATGCAGGCACAGGCACGTATGGAAAGGTACACCAGACAGGGTCTGAGGGAGCTGAGAGAATGTTGCACAGCCATGACAGATGGCATGCGTGACGTTGCGAATGCTATCCGTAACTTCACAGATGTCGTTGACAGACGTTGTGGGGGCATAGAACAGCTGCTCCACAACCAGATGTCCATGGGCCAGGGCCATGGTGTGCGTTTGCGCCGACGTGGCCGTATGCCAGCAACAGCACCAGCTGGCAGTGGCCGCGGACGACAACAGGCCCACTCACGCACCTCAAGTGCCAGCACCAGCCCCAGCAATGCTGGGTCTGTGTTGTCATCAAGACGCCCCAGGAGACCACATGCACGTGGCTCTGGACAGTCCCAACAGGGAACTGTGTCCAGTCAACACACCCCTGCTTCCGATGACAGTACCCAGTCTGGGTTAGTACCGGATATGGCCCGTAGCACCCCTGCCAGGCACAGGTACCGTGTCCGTGCCCACAGACACTGATCTGGATGACCTGACAGGTGCAGTCTGTGGCTGTCCACAAAACCCTGTACATGGCAGCCATTATGTGGGACTGTGTGCGTGCTTACACACATGCAGAAACCTAACACCTAGGGCAAACACATACACACACACACTGCACCAACACCGTCCACCCTGTACTGCTGCCCCTCACAAACACACATACACACACATGTCAATTGGTGTTACCAGTGGCTGGCTTGGGCATACCTAACCCACACCCTGTGCATATGATGACACTGTGCCACCTCCTGCATACTACAACATCGGTGCAGGTAAAGGTAAACACGTTGCTGATGCACAGGGTGACTACATAGATGTGTATAAGTAGTAACATGTTGGTAACTGTTCACTGTTCCAGTATAATTTTGTGTATATCCCAGCAGTCCTGCTGCAGTAACTGTATGACTGTCCTCAATTGTTATATGCACCCATACTACTTACCAAAGTGTACCAGCTGCACACCATCACATGCTAACATTGACTATGGCAATGCATCTTGTGCTGTTACGTAGATTCAGCTATATGTAACTGTTCTGTCACACATGCATTTATACACACCCTGCTACCCACACACATGCACACGCTCACCTGCCATTCCCATTATTTATCACCCTACATGAGTAGCTGTTGATACATGACAGGTACACATTTGAGAAGTGCATTATGTTGTTTACTACTGGCGTCCCCTTCTCTACCTGTACTCACAGGGTGCAGGCAACCTCATCGGTTGAAAGATGTAATGTGCATCAGGTACTGTAGTACCCTGATTGCCACATCAAACATGTTTCCCATATGGAAATGCACACACAGACACATCCCACATCCACACACTTGCCACATTCAGGCTTCAGAGCACTATCTAGGTATATTTGGGTACATGTGCGTGTTACAGTAGCATGTAACACTATACTGAGTACTGGCAGTTGTCTGTTGTCATGTTGTCTGTATAGAATAAAAGAATTGTTTGATTATCCTACTCCGTTTTGTGGACATTACTTGAAGAAGTGTTACCTTACATGTGTTATTGGTACCACCACCTTCTCTTTTGTAGTTTTGTTTGTATAGGGTGCTATCAACATCACTGCTTGTGAAGGGTAATGACCACCCTGCAGTGCATAGCCCCATGTGGCAAAAGCCACATCCCACCCCATCATTGTGCACACACACTAACCCCACCAACAGTAAAACACATACTTTCCATTTGCAAGATTCAAACCCATACCTAACTGTGTTATGACAGTAGAAACAGACACATTAGCAGAGTGTGCTATTTGCAGTAGTTGGAGAAATCCCTACTAATGCTGTACTTAGAGGGTGCTGACATCATCTGTGTGTAGGAGGAGGGATGTGCACCCTGTAGTGTGTTCTCCCAGTTGTCAAAAGGCAGTTAACCCTCCCAGCATAGTGCACACACATAAACCCCAATCATATTAACACACATATATTCCTTTTGCAGAATTCAAACCCCTACCTAACTACGTTTTGACACTGGAGAAAGACGCATTAGCAGAGCGCGCTATGCGAATTACTGGAGGACTTTACTACAGGTAATATAGTTATACAGTCCTGACATCATCAGTGTTTCAAAAGGGGAATCTGCATCCTGTACTGTACTGTCACAGTTGCTAATAGGGACATTTCCAACACACACATCGATGTGTTTGAGGTTTGCATATGTGGGGGATCCAGTACTCCAGTGTGATGAGTATATGGTTTGATTGCAACAATGAGGGATATACTCCGAGTGGTGAGCTGTTTGTACTCATGGTTGTGATGATCAGGTCTAGTATATCTTCCCCTCTTGTGGGAAGGTTGGTTACCTGTTCCATAGCCAAAGAATGTATGATCTATGTGAACCCTAGAGCTTGGGTAATGTGGCTTGTGTAATGTTCACAGTCTATGTTTGGGTAGCTAACATCACCCAGTATGATGGTGTTTGCAGAGTAATCTAAACTGTCCTGTGTCAGCATGAAGGCTGTGTGGGAGTCCTGAGTTTGAGAGGGTGCTGTAAGAGCTCCTCTGTGTCTCTTGCCATGTGGTCCAGGGAGGTACGTCTCAGGTTGTTTGCACCAGCATGGACAATGTCTGCCTCATAGCTGTACATGCTGTGGAGTGACCTGTGTGCCTGTGTTATGTGGCACATGCTATCACCCGACAAGTAGCTAACTGTGACCCTCACCGTGCTCTGTCTGGAGGGTGGCACGTCTGTCAACAGCTCATGTCAAGCAAGTTCACACCCCTCATAAATGATGTGGAAACCTTCAAAGGCCCAAGGCCTGTTGACAATATGGACCAGACTGCAGATACCTCTATAAAGGCATTCTATGGACACATTCAGGAATGCATGGATCATGAAGCCATATATGAAAGCATGACCCAATTTTCCAAAGGCAGATGTCCTGGGTGCCGGACACAAGCCATAAACACACTATACAATAGAAGGATGACGCCACTACATGATACAACAACCTCCCAAAATGTGAAGGCACCACTGATGAGTATTGGAAGACAACTACAGGCACCCATATGATTGTCTAAGGCCATCTTTGAGAGAGGGTTCCACAAGCCACTGAGGATAATCACAAGGCTGCCTGTAGTTATGTTAGTAACCTGGGTGGTACTACCCAGATATGCTCAGAGGTAATCCAAGATGTCACACAAAATACAAAACATGCAGACATTGCCATCATCCTAGTGGGCAGGTTCAATGCTGCCTTCTCCCCCCACCACACCAAAAGGGCACATATGTCTCGTGGCACAGTGCTGCCCCCCCTGACATCACAGATGCTCAGGTAAGAGATGCCCTTCCCAAAGCAATAAACACTGCATCAATGGGACCAGACAGTGTCCCAGGCTGTGTCCTACATGAACCATGAGAAGAGCTACACCCAGACATAACACCACTGTTCAATCCCAGCCTTAATACACGGTATGTGGCCAGAGAGTGGCATACAGCAACAGTGCCCCTCAACATTCAGGTGGTGCCTTCACGGATCCTGGACACTACTCGACCCATATGTCTGACTAGCTTTGTCTGCAAAGCTATGGCAAGGATCATCATGAACCTCACATATCTAGATATTGTGGACCTACAGACATGTCACCATACACAGTTTGGCTTTGTCAATGGCAAATCCTGCCTCTCCAACCAGTTTGATTTCTTTGAAACAGTCACCAAGGCCACTGTCAAGGGGAAGGAGGTGTACGCAGCCTACCTGAACCTTGCATAAGCCTTGGATACAATACCCCAGTTGTGCATTCTAGGAAGCTCACCAGAGTACATATTAACCCCTATGTCACTATGGGTATTGCACAGTGGCTCAAGGGCAGAACACACATGGTAGAATTGCTGGAGCCATGTCAGCCTCCAACCTGGTACAAGTGGTGTCCCACAAGGCACAGCCCTGGGAGCTGTCATCTTCATTATATATTTATCATAGGTACAGGCCAACATGGAAGTACTGTGGCACAGCAAGTCGCAGGTGACTGCAAACCGACACCATAATCAACTCACCAGCTAACACACGCACCCTCCAAAGGGACTCTTGGAAACACACGACTTGTGCCACAGCCATGGCCTCAACGTGAATGACAGAAAGCGTATAGTCATCCCCTTTGTCAAACACAGAGTGACCACAACGTACCACATATGTGTTAATCCATTAAGTGCAGACGAAGGAATTATGGACCTTGGGGTACACAGGTTGATAGCATTCTACTATTTGACAACAACATGGACAAAGTGGTTAGGTAAGCATGTTATATGGGCCACATCATCATGGGATCCACATGTAGATCAGAGGTGGACATTGTGCCCCTTTACTCATCCCTCATCATGCCAATAATTGACTATGATGAACCTCTCGGCATGCACCTTACCAGACACCTGCAGCAACTGGAGATACCACATATGTACCTCGACAAGGGGATCAAAGGGCTCAAACAGATGCCACATACTGACTGGTTAAAGTAACAGCAGCTCTACTCAGTGACATACTGCCTCTTCATAGGCAATCTGTGCCTGACATAGAAGGCCAGGTCATACCCTCAGTTAATGGCCATGCTGCATCTCAGAATATCCAGATCCCACCAGGATACACACTGGAAATACTTGAACCTCAGGAGTGATATACACAGGACATGCTGGAGGGGCACACTCACAACTCAGAGGCTCCCTTCATTCCGGAATATTATCCCAATAGAGGTTAGGCAGACTGACTCAGTGACTATCTTCAAAAGTGATATTAATGACAGGATGTGACATTGTAGGGTTACCCTGGGTATCACTTATAGGTTCATAGGTTCATAGGTTTATACTAGGCTATCTGCCCTAAATCATTTATAAGCCTAGCCCAAATTTTTGTGGCTTACGCCACCCCTTATATGAAAAAATACTGTGCCCATTAGTTTGTTGTGCCTCTGTCCAGCAGTGACACAGAGATGATTCCCGGGGTAAACCTACGATCTCCCATCCACAGGTCTAGATTTCTCTTGAACAGAGTCAGCGAGGTGCTCTGCCTCACATGGACCGGGATTTTATTCCACAGCATAGGGAGTCTCTGAGTGATAAATCTATCCCTCCAGCACATCCTATTTATATCCGTGCTAAGGTTTAAGTCGCTTGCTCTAGTGGTTTTGGTGGATTTGGATTTTTGAGGTGGAGCATGTCCATTAATTCGGGTTGGACATGGCCTTGTATGTCAGGCACATGTCACCTCTGAGCAGACGGTATGCGACTGAATAGAGCTGGAGTTTCTTCAATCTGGCAGCATATGATAGATTTTGGAGTCCCTTTATCCTTTTGGTGAGGAACTTTGGGGTCTCCAATTGCTGCAGATGTCGGGTGAGATACATCCCGAATGGGGCATTGTACTCATCATTGGTCTGATAAGTGAAGAGTACAGGGGAACAATGACCTCACTAGATCTGGATGTGAATCCCTTCATGATCAGGTGGGCAATGTAGAAGGTCTTTCTAACCACTTTAGCAATGTGAGTGTCAAAAGAAAGGCCACTGTCAACCTGGGTCCCCAGGTCCCTGATAACCTCTTCTGTGCTTAGTGGATTGCCACCTATATGGTAGCTTGGGGTTACCTTGTTTTTCCCGAGGGTATGACTATACATTTTTGGCTTAACTTCAGGCCATGGCTCTGGCACCAGCTATCTGTTTCTGTGAGTCCCTTCTGAAGGATATCCGTGTCGATGCACTTTCCACTATGGCGCCCAGTTTGCAGTCGTCTGCAAACTTTATCAGCCAAAGTCCTCCTATGTTGGCCTGTACTTCTGAGAAGTAGATGCCAAACAATAGGGGCCAAGGACCGAGCCCTGTGGGACACCACTTGTGACCGGCTTGGAGTCTGACACAGCGCCAGCAACTCTAACCCTGTGGGTTCTGTCCTTACCAGTTTGCAACCCATCTTGTGACATATGGGTTTACATTTAAGCTGGTAAGTTTTTCTACAATACCCGAGTGGGGTATTGTGTCAAAGCCTTTGCAAGGTCAAGGTAGGCTGTATGGACTGCCTTTCCTCATCAATGGCCTTGGTGACTGTTTCAAGAAGTCACCAAGTTCAAAAGGCATGATCTTCCCTTGACAAAGTTAAACTGGGTCGGGTCCAATGTCTGCAAGTCCCCTATATCTTTGTTTATGAGCTCCATTATGATCCTCTCCATAGCTTTGCAGACTAGACTTGTTAAGCTTATGGGGCGGTAATTACCAGGGTCCGAGAGGCGCCGCCTTTGTGGAGTGGGACAACAGTTGCCATACGCCACTCCTGGGCACGATCCTGTGGTAAGGCTGAGATTAAACAGCTGCCTTATGCGGTTTAATTCCTCATTTAGCTCGTGGTAGCACACAGCCGGGGACACCATCCGTCCCATTGATGCTGTGTTTTTAGCTTTAGAGAGAGCAGCATTCACCCGCATTTGAGATGTCCGGGAGGCTACACTCGGCTGGGATAGTTATCTCCTTTAGGGGAGAGGGGTGAAGTTTGCACTGAACCTGTCTGCCAGTATGTTGGCAATGTCTGTGGGTTCAGTGATTTTTGTATCATTTTGGACTAATTCTGAGCATATCTGGGAGTTTCCACCCAGGTTCCTAACATAGCTGAAAAAGGCCTTATGATTGTCCTTGAATCCATGGCAATTTTTCTCTCAAAATTGGCCTTAGTTGATTTTATGAGTGCTCGTATTTTTTACTAATAATGATCAGGGTGACTTCCCTTTATGGATTTTGTTCTATCATGTAATAGCTTTCTCCTCTTATTGTAAAGTTTGTTAATGGCTGGGGTCCACCAGACTGGACGCTTGCCCTTTGTGGAAAGAGTCTTGGTTTTATTTGGGATTGCCTGATCCATGCAGTCCTGGAGGTGTTCATAGAAGGCATTTGTAAGGGCTTCCGCAGCTTGGGTTGTGGTTTCCACTGGCTCAGGGGCCTTGAAGGATACCACACCAGTCTTGAGTAGTGTGAAGTTTGCTTTAGAGAAGTTCTTCACTATGGTCTTTTTGTTTGGGGTGGGGCAGGATGTGGATTTCCAGTGAGATTAGTTTATGATCAGATCTCACCAATGAGGGATATACTTCCGTGTGGAGCATTTTGTCCCCATGTTTGTGACAATGAGATCTAGTATATTTTCTCCTCTGGGAACAGTGACTAGCTGTTCCATGGCATTTGAATTTATGAACTCCAGGAACCGTTAGGCTAGAAAGTTAGGGCTTGAGTAATGTTCCCAGTCTATATTCAGGTAGTTGAAGTCACCCAATATGATGGTGTTTGAGATACATTTATACCCTCCAGTGTCTTCAGGAAGACTGTGTGGGGTTCCTGAGTTTGAGACGGTGGCCTGTAGCATGCTACAATTTGTAGAGCAGTTTTGCCTATGGTTAGTTGCACCTGGATGGTTTCCAAGCTTCATGCGTTGCCACCAACCTGGAGGTGTGGGTATCCTTTATGAATATGGATACACCCTCCTTTTGTGGTGTGGTCCGGTTTTGGGGCCGGAACGCATGATATGAGGTAAAACCTAATAGTGCCGGGTGCTCTCAGGAGCCTTGAACCAGGTTTCAGTTACAGCACAGACATCGATGTTCTCCATACTGAGAAGGGCCTCGAAAAGGCAGCATTTTGAGATTTAGACTTCTGGCATTGAGCAGCATTACCCTCAGTTTCTTCCCATTTTGTTTTCTAGGTGGTAGGTTTAGAATTTGAGCCTTGCCTAAAAAGGCACTATGGGGTGGCAAGAGCCTTAGCCAATATCCGAATCCCAGGGTGACAGGTGCAAGCCGCCCCGCTAAGCAGCGTGGCTTGTCAAGCATGCCATCCCAGGCAGACAGACACTGATCCCCTTTGAATGACACCAGACATTAAGCCAATTGTTAAAGCTGATCATCTTGTCTCTATATTGTGGCATCATTCTTGGTGAAGGAAGGATACTGCTCAGGGTTAGGGTCATACCTGCCTGGGCTACATAATCAGAGAGCTCCTCTATGTCTCTTTTCATGTAGTCCAGGGAGGTACGACTCAGGTTGTTCACACCAGCATGGACAATGACTGTGTCATATTTGTACTTGCCGTGGAGTGACCCGAGTGCTTGTGTTATGTGGCGGATTCTAGCCCGATAGGCAGCTTACTGTGACCCTCTCCTTGTTTAGCCTGGTGAGTGGGACGTCAGTGTGTCTGACTATGGAGTCACCTATGACAAGTATGTTTGGTTTTGTATTTGGCCTTAAGGGCTGTGACTGCTTTGCACACTGCTTTTGTGGTTTATGTGTTGCTTGTGGGGTGTCTTGAGGTAGCAGTTGTTTGGGTGTCTGCTTTGGAGGCCTCTGCTGTTTAGGTAAATTTTACTCAGAGCCTGAGTATGTCTTTGTGTGTTTATGTGTTTGATTCAGTGGAGTGGTAGCATTATGTGAGGCTGGTTTTGTGGTGTGTGTAGTTGCCTTCTCCTCCTGTCTGGTCTTGCCAGTCCTGAGTTGAGAGAGCTCAGCCTCCAGTTTGGCTAAATAGCTGCATCTCTCACAAGTATTTGTGTTATGTGGGAGGAGAGGGTTGTCTGTGTACATGAGGCAGTTATAACATTGCCTCAAGATTCCCAGATTCACCAGCTGGACCGAGAGAAGATTGACAACTGACCTTTGGACATGCTAGAATAATATTGGGAATTCCTTAATTGAAAACAAGGGCCAGTGGGGAGTGAGGGTGTAGTGCTTTTAATTTTAGTGCTGACTTACATAATTGCTTTAGTGAGCAAGTGCCAGGTAACTTGAGTGCAATGTGTTACAAGTAACTAAATGCAAAAACGACAAACAGTAACTTTCTTCAAGGTGAAACAAGGAAATAAGTACAGTAAGCAATGCAGATCACTAGTGATCCACAGAAGCTGAGAAGTTATGCATTAGGTGGAATTAGCTTCCAGGGAAATAACAAGCAAACAAACAACAAGCATATAAACAAAGCTAGATTCAGCAGGCCTGGATCTAGTCTATGCTAGAGCAAACAAGGTGAACCAATTTCAGTAAGATACAGTTCAAATATTCAGGCACTATAAACCTTTAACCAGAAATTCCCAGCTCAGAAGGGCAGAGTCCAGCCTCTTCTCCTACAAGAGTGCAGACCACGAACCTTCTTAATGTAAAATCACTGGCCTGAAGCCCAAGTGCCTAAACCAGAACTAATACACTTGGACACTGGGCTCTCAATCAGCAGTTCCCAACTTAGAAGGATGAAAGCTACCTGTCCTGCCACCACAGTGCTTGCCACAAACCTTCCTAATGTAAAACAACTGGTCTGAAGCCCAAGTGCTTAATCCAAAAGACTTGAATGATAGCTACACTTTAATCAAGTTACAACCAAGCAGTAATAAATACCACTGAATACTTTAGAGAATGTCTGGATTAGTGCTCAAGTTACACAAACAAAGCTAGATCCAGCAGGCCCGAATCCAGTCTATGCCACAGCAAACAAGGCGCACCAACTTCAGTAAGAAACAGTTCAGATATGCATGCACTATAAGCCTTTAACCAGAAATTCCCAGCTCAGAAGGGCAGAGTCCAGCCTCTCCTCCCACAAGAGTGCAGACCACGAACCCTCTTAATGTAAAATAACTGGCTTGAAAGCCCAAGTGCTTAAACCAGAATTAATACACTTTAGAATAACAGACACTGAGCCCTCAATCAGCAGTTCTCAACCTAGAAGGATGTAAGCTACCTGTTCTGCCACAACAGTGCAGACCACAAACCCTCTCAATGCAAAACAACTAACTGGTCCGAAGCCCAAGTGTTTAAACCAAAAGGCTTAGAATGAGTTACACCAAGCAGTAATAAATACAATTGAGTATTTTAAGATGATGCAAAAGTAAAAAAGAAGTAGGTAAAAACACAAGTACAGTAAAAGCAGATGAAATTTTTTTTTTTTTTTTTTCTGAACAAGTGCTGAGATCAAAGAAACAGATTTGAGTGTCAAACTAGAAAACTGGCTAGTTATAAGAAAAAAAAACAAGCTAGAAGGCTTCCCTCAAACACAAAAGGGCTTGGGTGCTCAGAAGCCTACAAATAGTCTGTACCACTTAACAAGAAAGGCAGGAAATAAGCTTAATTTTTTTTCTATTTCCCAGATGCTCTCTTTGTACACAGTAGGAGTGCCTGAAATCAGAATATGATCTCACTGCACTCAGTTGAGTGAGCAAATGAGATGGGCCCAGAGGCAGGCTGAGGGGCGGGCAGTTTCAATGCCACTAAGATTAACACCAAAACAAAAACAGGGCGGGTGGGTGGGAATAACTGAAGAGCAGAATAACTTCAGATAAAAATTCCTTCAACACTCAAATTAAATACTGTATTTTTTAAAAAAAAAAAGAGCAGTGTCACTGTGAGACAGAGGCACAGTATACTAACCTTGAAAAAGGGCATAGCAAGACAGATTCACAATGCATGTTGAAAGGCACACACATTCTGGCTAGGTGGATACATGCCCTGGGCAGACATCCCTGTACGAACCTATGGACCTATGTATCTTTATCACCATTGTCCCTATGTGCTGTTAATCACCAATGTAATCTCAATACTATGGTAGCATGTGCAAAGGTCAGTTGTCAGTCACCTCTATGGTACAGTTGTGGAATATGTGTGTCATGTAGTAATGTCACAGCTGCCACATGTACACAGTCAACCCTATCCCCTACCCATGGATGTACATCACATGTATGAGATGGAAACACATGGCCAAACTGAGGACTAAGCACTCTGAACCCAGTACTGGCATAACCTGTCTGGTGGCATGAAATACTACAGTGACAGCAATACCAATCTGATGTGGACCTACACGGACAGCAATACAAGCATGGAAACACAACAGGTCAGTTGTGACGCCTAAGGATAGCATCCTGCATGACTGGCAGACATCTCTGCAGCTGGCACACAGGCATACATTAGGCCTGCACACAGCACGCATAAAACATAGCACACAAATCCTGTGTGTCAAACAAGCACAGTCTGTACAGCTATACAACACTACTGCCGCAGTTGTGTTAGGTACTTTTATTGTCCAGTACAGTGAGACAATGCTCACCAGGCTGGAAAAGGTGTAGGTCACAGTGATATGCTCATGGGGCACTATGGTTCACCACATAACACAAACATACAAGTCAGTCAGATGCATGGACACATATGACTCAGTCATTGTCCATGCCACCACAGCTGATGTGGGATGTCCCTCACTGGGATACATGATAGGGAACATGGAAGGGATCACTGAGCAAGTGACACAGGCTGGTAGACCCCTGACCTCGGTTGGCATCAGACCCTCACCAGGGATTCTGACAAATTACTGAATGCTAATGACTTAGTGTAGCTACAAAACCCTAGCTGAATGGTTCTTAGCATGCAGTCACTGCATTGCTATGGAATACTGTCTTACCACTCCCACAACAGGTGAAAACATGCAGCTCCTGTACTTCAACAACTTGTAGACTATATGCCCCAGACCAGGTGTGCATCCCTCACTACTAGGCTGATAGCATCTACATCTCACACTGTATGTACACATCCCACATGCTGCACCTGCACAGAAGACCACGGTCATAATGTTACTCTGTGCAAATACCATGTATTCACATGTGGCAGGCATCACACATGGTAACTATTGAAGGTCACAGGTACATATGTGTATTTGGTACACACATACATCATGTGTGCATTGCCATAACTGGTTTAATCAATGTCTTGCATTATTGTGAGTGACAACCCACACACATGGGCATTCTGTATGTGCAAAACACACGTGGCATGTCTGTAATCAAAAGCCATACATAATTGTGATATCGTTTAGAAAGGGGTATGTGCATCCTGTGGTGTGTTTTCCCAGTTGCCAAAAGGGATATTTCTTTCATATACACTTACACACACACTTCCCCTTCACACACACTTACCACCTGCTGGATTCAAACCCCTACCTAATTAGGTTATGACACTAGAGACGGACGCATTAGCGCAGTGCGCTATTCGCATTACTGGGAGGTTTTCTTTCCCCTGATATACTTATAGGGTGCTGACATCATCAGAGTTTAGAAAGTGGAATGATCATCCTGTGGTGTATTTTCCCAGTTGTCAAAAGGGATGTTTTTTTTATATACACACACTTAACCCCCTTCACACACACTTGCCACCTGCTGGATTCAAACCCCTACCTAACTAGGTTATGACATAGAGACAGACGCATTAGCACAGCGCGCTCTTCGCATTACTGGGAGGTTTCCTTTCCCCTGATATACTTATAGGGTGCTGACATCATCAGAGTTTAGAAAGTGGAATGATCATCCTGTGGTGTGTTTTCCCAGTTGCCAAAAGGGATGTTTCTTTCATACACACTTGCCACCTGCTGGATTCAAACCCCTACCTAACTATGTTATGACACTAGAGACAGACGCATTAGTGGAGCGCGCTATTCGGATTACTGGGAGGTTTCTTTTCCCCTGATATACTTATAGGGTGCTGACATCATCAGAGTTTAGAAAGTGGAATGATCATCCTGTGGTGTGTTTTCCCAGTTGCCGAAAGGGATGCGTCTTTCATACACACACTTACCCCACTTCATACACACTTGCCACCTGCTGGATTCAAACCCCTACCTAACTATGTTATGACACTACAGACGGACGCATTAGCGGAGCGTGCTATTCGGATTACTGGGAGGTTTTCTTTCCCCTGATATACTTATAGGGTGCTGACATCATCAGAGTTTAGAAAATGGAATGATCATCCTGTGGTGTATTTTCCCAGTTGCCAAAAGGGATGTTTCTTTCATACACACTTACCCCCCTTCACACACACTTGCCACCTGCTGGATTCAAACCCCTACCTAACTTTGTTATGACAATAGAAACGGACGCATTAGCACAGCGTACTATTTGCATTATTGGGAGGTTTCCTTTCCCCTGATATACTTATAGGGTGCTGACATCATCAGAGTTTAGAAAGTGGAATGATCATCCTGTGGTGTGTTTTCCCAGTTGCCAAAAGGGATGTTTTTTTCATACACACTTACCCCCTACACACTTGCCACCTGCTGGTTTCAAACCCCTACCTAACTATGTTATGACAGTACAGACGGATGCATTAGCAGAGAGCGCTATTCGGATTACTGAGCGATTCCTTTTCTCCGATATACTTATAGGGTGCTGACATCATCAGAGTTTAGAAAGTGGAATGATCATCCTGTGGTGTATTTTCCCAGTTGCCAAAAGGGATGTTTCTTTCACACACACTTGCCATCTGCTGGATTCAAACCCCTACCTAACTATGTTATGACACTAGAGACGGACGCATTAGCACAGCGCGCTATTCGCATTACTGGGAGGTTTCTTTTCCCCTGATATACTTATAGGGTGCTGACATCATCAGAGTTTAGAAAGATCATCCTGTGGTGTGTTTTCCCAGTTGCCAAAAGGGATGTTTCTTTCATACACACACACTTAACCCCCTTCACACACACTTGCCACCTGCTGGATTCAAACCCCTACCTAACTATGTTATGACACTACAGACGGACGCATTAGCAGAGCGCGCTACTCGGATTACTGAGAGTTTTCTTTTCTCCGATATACTTATAGGGTGCTTACATGATCAGTGTCTAGAAAGGGGAATGAGCATCCTCTGGTGTGTTTTCACAGTTGCCAGGAGTAACATTTGGACCAAGTGTGTGAGCATGCCCAGTTCAGCCTTCCCATGGCATGTTGTGTGAAAGATGTCTCATTTATCTAAGTGTGTGAGCATGCCCAGTGTGGGCTTTACATATGTTGAACTCTGCAGCCCATCACATTTGTGGATGAGTGTGACCTTCAACAAATACCTCCAGTTTATGGTTGTGTGTTCTGTGCCATGTTGTGTAGTTACTGTCCGAATGCTGTTTGTGTGAACAAAACAGGGAGTATACTGTGCCTGCAGGTTTTGCATGGGATACTTTGCACACAATTGTCAACATCCGTTCATACTGACCTAACACTGTAGCACTGTATAGTGTAGTGTTTCAGTACTTTCACTGTGGTGGTCAGTATCCTGGGCTTTAGTCCTATCACCGCTTTACATTTCCATAGTGTGCACAACAGCCTGGTTAGGGTCCAGTTGTGCACATCTGCACAAAGGCAGTGCCTCTACAGACCCTGGTAATTACTGCCCCATAAGCTTAACAAGTGTAGTCTGCAAATCTATGGAGAGGATCATAATTGAGCTCATAAACAAAGATATAGGGGACATGCAGACATTGTACCCATCCCATTTTGGCTTGGTCAGGGGCAGATCATGCCTTTTGTACTGGGTTGACATCTTCAAATTGGTCACTTAGGCCATTGTTGGGGAAAGGCAGTCCATACAGCCTACCTTGGCCTTGCAAACACTTTCAACACAATACCCCACTCAGGTATTGTGGAAAACCCTAACAACTGAAATGTAAACCCATATGTCACAAGATGGGTTGCAAACTGGCTTAGGGATGGGACCCACAGGGTTAGAGTTGCTGGCACTATGTTAGACTCCAGGCTGGTCACAGGTGGTGTCACACAGGGCTCAGTCCTTGGCCACCATTGTTTGTCATGTACTTCCCAGAAGTACAGGCCAACATGGGAGGACTTTGGCTGACAATGTTTGCAGATGACTGCACACTGGGCACCATGGTGGACAGTGCATCACACACGGATATCCTTCAGAAGGGACTCACAGTAACTGATAGCTGGTGCCAGGGCCATGGCCTGAAGTCAAAGTGCACAACATGTGTAGACATACCCTTCAGGAAAAGCAAGGTGACCCCAAGCTACCATATAGGTGGCAATCCTCTAAGCACAGAGGAGGTTATCATGGACCTGGGGACCCAGGTTGACAGTCGCCGTTCTTCTGAGACTCACATTGCTAAAGTGGCTAGAAAGACCTTCTACATTGCCCACCTGATCAGGATGGGATTCACATCCAGATCTAGTGGGTCATTGTTCCCCTGTACTCTTCACTTATCAGACCGGTGATCGAGTCGAATGTCCTATTCTGGCTGTATGTCACCCAACATCTGCAGCAATTGCAGACACCCTGAATGTCCCCCACCTAAAGGATCAAGGAACCCCAACAGCTGTCATATGCTGCCAGATTGAAGACACTCCCACTCTATTCACTCACATACCGTCTGCTTAGAGGTGACATGTCCCTGACATGCGAGGCCATGTTTAAACAGGGATTAATGGACATGCTCCACCTCATAATTGGCAGATCAACCTGAACCACTAGTGCAGGTGACTTACACCTTAGCAGGGATGTATGTTGGACATGTTGGAGGGATGCAGTTATCACCCAGAGACTCCCTATGCTGTGTAATACAATCCCAGTCCATGTGAGGCAGAGCACCTTGCTGGCTGTGTTCAAGAGGTATCTTGACCTGTGGATGGAAGGTCATACGTTTAACCCAGGGATCATCACGGTGTCACTGCTGGAGAGAGGCATGACACAATAATGGGCACAGTACTGTTTCCATATAAGGAGTGGTGTATGCCAATGAACTCTGTGCTAGGCTTATACCTGCCTTAGGGAAGATAGCCTAGTATAAACCTATGTACCTATGAACCTATCTGACCATGTTGCATTATGTTCAGATGTGAACTACTTACAACAGCCTCATCCAACATCAGTAGTGTATTCCACAACATGGGTGTACATTGGCGAACACTACTGATGTGCCCTAGGCCATTTCTAATGCTAGTCGGAGAGTGTGTTTGTCCATCAACACATTGTAAGTGAAGTTTGCCATGACATATGTCTTGTTTAGTATACTGTGCCTCTGTCTACCTGTGACATAACATTGATACCCAGGGTAAACCTCCCATCTCCCATCCACTCATTAGGATTCCTGTTGAGGGGACTCAACGAGTGTCTCTACGGACAACCTGTACTGGTAGTTTACTCATGTGTGGGGGTGGCTTCTGTGTTTTGGATAATGCAGTACAGCCTGTCCTATATATGTCAGTGCTGGGGTTCAGGTCCCTCATAGCTCCCTGCCATTCAGATTGTACAAGGTGCAGCATGTGCATTGATTCCAGCTTGGACATGGCTTTCTACATCAGGCACAGCTTGCATCTGGGTGGACAGCATGGCAGTGTGTGGAGCTGCACTCTGTTTAATCAGACTACACATTACATGTGTTCCAGCTCTGTCATACTCCTGGTGAGGTACTGTTGTGGACTTTACAGGTGCTGGATGTGTCTGCATGAGGTACACCCCACAGGGGCTGTTGTGGTCATTTCTAATGCTGATGAAAGATAACAGCAGAACCACAATGACCTCCCCTTAGCTAGATGTCAGACAGCATGGACCATGCAATCACAAATAAAAACAGGACCCTCTACACAAAGGGAAAGTGTCCTGTCTGGTGGACCCCAGCCATAAACAAACTGTATGACAGTTGAGGGTTACTAATGCAAGACAGAGCTACATCTCCAAAAGGGAAGACAGCTGTGATCACTAGTAGAAAGCTACATTATCTCATAAAGGCATGCAAGGTCAACTTGGGGACATAAATCACCAAAGACAATGAAGGTAACCACACTGATTTCTTCAGTTATGTCAGACACCTGGTTGTGAACCCTCGGATATGCTCAGAGTTGGTACACAACAACATATATTCCAGTGACCTGACAGATATTGGCAACATTCCGGCGGACAGCTTCAGTGTGATTTACCCCTCCTCACCCCCAAAAGAAGATAGTTATCACTGCTGTATGTAACCTCACTGTCATCTTGGATGTCCATGTGAGAGCCACACTCAGCAAAGACAAGTACACAGCATCCATGGGACCTGCTGGTATCTCCAGTTGCATGCTATGTGAACTCCAGAAGGGGCTGGACCCGTATATACAACTGCTATTTAACCTTAGTCTTGGTACAGGATATGTACCTGAACACTGGCGCATGGCAACAGTGGTCCCACTCCACAAAGGAGATGCCTCCACAGACCATGGCAACTACCACCACACAAGCTTAACCAGCCTTGTCTGCAAAGATATGGGAAGAGTCATTATGGAGCTCTTACACAGACACATTACTGACCTACAGACCCTTGTTCCCACCTAGTTCAGCTTTGTACAGGGCAGATCCTGACTTTTGCACCTAGTTGACTACTATGAAACTGTCAGTAGGGCCATCGATGAGGGCTACGCAGTCCACACAGCCTACCTGCACTTGGCTAAGGCCTGTGACACTACCACACTCAGGCATCATAGCCAAGCTCAACAGCTGACATATAACAGCATATGTCGCAGGATATGTTGCAAAATGGCTAAGAAACAGAACCCATAAAGTCAACATTGCAGGTGCCTTGTCAGATTCGAAGCCAGTCACAGGTGGTGTCCCACAAGGATGTGTCCTGGGACCCCTCTTAATTGGTATTTTCTTTTCAGATGTGAAAGCAAACATAGGGGGGTTGTGGCTGACAAAGTTTGCAGATGACTGCAACCTAGGCACCATAGTGAATACATCAGCCGGCACACAAATACTACAGAATGCCATCACAAAGGCAGATAGCTGGTGCCAGACGCATGGCCTGAAACTGAATGCAACTGATGTGTATTCATCCCCTTTGGGAGGAACAAAGTACCCACAGATCAATACATAGACAGCAACCCACTGAGCACAGACAACAAATCAGACACCTGGGGACACATGTAGATAGTGACATCTCTTTTGACACCCCTGTTGCCAAAGTGGTTAGGAAGACTTTCTATCTTGTCCACCTTATCATGGAGGGTTTTCCATCAAGATCATAGGAGGTCATTGTTCCACTATCCTTATCCCTTATCAGGCCCATGATTGAATACAAAGCCCCATATGGTATGTACCTCGCCCAGCAATTGCAACAGCTGGAGACACCCCAAAAGTACCTACCATGAAGATCAGGGTTCTTCAACACATGTCATATGCTTCCAGAATAGAGGAAATCCAGCTTTGTTCAGTGTCATACAGCATACAGGTGACCTATGCCTGACATACAAGACCATGTCCAATCAGGATTTGGTGGACATGCTCCACTGCAAGCAATCCAAATCCACCAGAGCCATGAGAGCTGAGGATTTGAACCTCAGCACATACATGTATAGGACATGCTGGAGGGACAGAGTCATAACTCAGAGGCATCTCACACTCTAGCAGAGTATCCCAGTCCATGTTTGACAGAGTCCTCACTGACTCTCTTCAGGAGACATCTGGACAACTGCATATGAGACGGAGGCACAGACTAGACAGAGGCACAGTCATGTTATTCAATTACGTAAGGGGGTCATACTGTGTCACTACTAAGTCAGAGGCACAATCTTCAGAATCTATTCTGTACACTTATTACCAGTATAAGGTGGCAATAGCCACATCACTATGGCTAGGCTTATACATGCACTAGGGCAGATAGCATAGTAGTAGACTATGACACTATGAAACACCGGTGTATGTGTAGCTATTGTCAATCAAACAGTATGATGTGGTTTGGGGGGCTTGATATCTGTATTCCAACATTGTTTTGTCTATTCCTTCTAGCATGTCTAGAGATCAGTTGCTAGTGTCCTCTCCTGCTCAGCTGGTGAACCTGGGAATATTGAGGCAATGTTACACTTGCCTCATGTACACTGACAACCCTCTCCTTCTGCCATAAAACACACATACATGTGAGAGATGCAACTATATAGCCAAAGTGGAGGCTGAGCTCTCTCAACATAGGACTAGCAAGACCAGAGAGAAGGTGAAGGTAACCACACACACATCACAAATCCAGTCTCACATGGCACTATCACAACTTAAGATCATACACATAGACACACAGAGACACTCTCGGAGGCTCTGATCAGAATTCTACCAGAATGGCAGTGGCCACCACAGCAGACACTCACACAACTGCCTCCACAGGGCACAGCACATGCAACACATTGACCACAGAGTCGGTGTGCCAAACAGTCACAGCCCTTAAGGCCAAACACAATGCCAGACACACTTGTCATAGGTGACTCCATAGTCAGACACACTGGCGTCCCGCTCACCAGATCGGGTGGAGGAGGTCACAGTAAGCTGCCTATCGGGCACTGGAATCCACCACATAATGCAAGCACTCAGGTCACTCAACTGCAAGTACAGGTCTGACCCAGTCATTATCCATGCTGGTGTGAACGACCTGAGATGTACCTCCCTGGACTACATGGAAAGAGACATAGAGGATCCCTCTGATTATGTAGGCCAGGCAGGTATGACCCTGACCTTCAGCAGTATCCTACCTTCACCAAGTATGATGCCACATAAACAGAGACAAGATGATCAGCTGTAATATTTTGCTTAGACTATGGTGTCATTCAAAGGGGGTCCAATGTCTGTCTGCCTGGGATGACATGCTGGACAGGCCACGGTGATTTGCAAGGACGGCTTGCACCTGTCACCCCTGGGCTTCAGTTTTGGATGATGCTCTTGCCACCCCCATTGTGCCTTTTTTATGCAAGATTCAGATTCTACACCTACCACCCTAGAACACAGTAAAGGAAAGACACTAAGGGTACTGCTGCTCAATGCCAGAGGTCTCAACCTCAAGCTGCACACACTCTATGCCCTTCTCAGTATGTAGCACATTGATGTCTGTGCTGTGCCTGAAACCTGGTTCACAGCTTCTGACAGCACCCCGGCACTATTGGGTGTTACCTCATATCATGCATTCCGGCACCAGCATCCGGACAACACCAAGAAGGATGGTGGGTGTCCATATTCATCAAGGACACCCTCACCTCATTGTTGGTGTCAACACACAATGCATTGGAGACCATCCAGGTGCCAGTGACCGTAGGCAAGACTGCTCTGCAGTTTGTAGCATGTTACATGCCACCCTCTCAAACTCAGGTACCTCACACAGCTATCCTGCAAACACTGAAGGGGATAAATGTATCTCCAAACACCATCCTACTGGGTGATTCCAACTATCCACATATAGACTGGGATCACTAATCATGCCACAACACTCTAACACAAAGGTTCCAAGAGTTCATTACACTGAAATGCCATGGAGCAACTGGTCCCAATCCCCTCAAGTGGAGGCAACATACTAGAACTCATCATCACGAACATGGGGTCACACTGTTCAACACCAGAAGTATATCCATCATTGGTGAGATCAGATCATGGACTACTCTCAGTGGGAGTCCACATCCCACCCACACCCCAGATGGAAAAACAAACAGTGAAGACCTTCTCAAATGCCGACTTCACATTTCTAAGGACTGGTGTGGTCTCTTTCAAGGCCCCCAAGCCAGCGGACACCATTACCCAAGCCACTGTATCACTTAGAAATGCCTTCTACCAGCACCTCCAGGACTGCATGGATCAGGCAATCCCAAACAAAACAAAGACTCTTTGTACCACAGGCAAGCATCCAGTCTGGTGGACCCTAGCCATAAACAAGCTCTACAACACAAGGAAGGAGCTACTACAAGATAGAGTGTAATCCGTGGGAGGGAAGACACCCCTGCTCATTGTGAGTAAAACACTGGGTTCCCCATACAATCATCCGAGGCAAGTTTTGAGAGTAAACCCACTCAGGACTCAAGGGACAATCATGAGGCCTTTTTGCCTATGTTTGAAACCTGGGAGGGAACTCCCAGATATGCTCAGAATTAGTTTGAATGATGTAGATATCACTGCACCTACAGACATTGCCAACATACTGGATGACAGGTTCATTGCAGATTTCCCCCCTCCCCAACTGGAGGGTATCTACACCAGAGGATTGTAGCCCCCAAACATCTCCAATGCTGGGGTGGGAACTGCTCTATCCAAGGCAGAAAACACTTTATCCATGGGACCAGATGGTGTCCCCAGTTGTGTGCTCCATGAACTCAATGAGTAATTACACCCGCAGTTAGGGCAGCTGTTTAATCTTAGCCTCACCTCAGGATATGTGCCCAAGGAGTGGCATACGGCAATGGTGGACCCACTTCACAAAGGGGGTGCCTCCACCAACCCCGGAAACTACCATCCCATCAGCTTGACAAGCCTGTTCTGCTAAGCTATGGAGAGGATCATAATGGGAATTCTAAATGAAGACATAGGGGACTTGCAGACATTGGATCCAATCCAGTTTGGCTTTGTCAAGGGCAGATCATGCCTTTTAAACTTGGTTGACTTTTTCAAAACAGTCACCCAGGCCATTGACGTGGGCAAGGCAGTCCACACAGCCTACCTTGACCTGGCAAAGGCTTTCGACACAATACCCCACTCAGGTATCATTGAAACCATCACCAGCTTAATTGTGAACCCATACATCACAGCATGGGTTGCAAACTAGCTAAGTGATGGAACACACAGGGTCAAAGTTGCTGGTGCCATGTCACACTCCAGAGCTGTCACAAGTGGTGTCCCACAGGGCTCAGTCCTGGGCCCACATTTGTTCAGCATCTACTTTTCAGAAGTACGAGCAAACACAGGAGGATTATGGCTGACAAAGTTTGAAGATGACTGCAAACTGGGAAGCATAGTTGGAAACCCATCTGACACAGACATCCTTCAGAAGGGTCTCATAGACACGGATAACTGGTGCCACAGCCATGGCCTTACATTAAACACTAAACAATGCATAGCCATACCCTTCAGGAAGAACAAGGTTACCACTACTTCCCATCTAGGTGGCAATCCTCTAAGCACAGAGGAGGTTATCAGGGACCTGGGCACCCAGGTTGACAGTAACCTTTGTTTGACACTCACATTGCCAGGGTAGTTTGGAAGGCCTTCTACATTGGCCACCTCATCATGCAGGGATTCACATCTAGATCAAGGGAGGTCATTGTTCCCTGTACTCATCACTCATCAGACCAATGATTGCATACAATGCCCCATTCAGAATGTATCCGACCCAACACCTGCGGCAATTGGATGGGCCCACAAATTCCTCAACAGGAGGTGAAAGGGTCTCAAACATATTTCTTATGCTGCCTGACTGAAGGAATTCCAGCTGTATTCAGTCACTTACCGTCTGCTCAGAGGTGACCTGTGCCTGACATACAAGGCTATGTCCAACCCAGAATTATTGAACATGCTTCACCTCAAGACCTCTACATCCATCAGAACTACAAGGGCAGGAGACCTAAACCTCAACACAGATATTAATAGGATGTGCTGGAGGGACAGATTCATCACCCAGAGAGTCCCTATGCTGTGGAACAACATCCTGGTACATGTGAGGCTGAGCACCTCTCTGGCTTTGTTCAAGTGAGATCTTGACCAATGGATGGGAGATTGCAGGTATACCCCAGGGATAACCTCAGTATCACTGCTTGACAGAGGCACGGCAAAATAATGGGCATATTATCCATCAACTTGAAGGGGTGGCTTATTAATGCCCTAGGGCAGATAGCCTAGTATGAACCTATGAACCTATGAACATAGGCCTGGGGCAGTTCCTGCTATTAGGACAGTGGTCTGCAGCAAGCTATATAGTAGTAGTCGGTTTTAGCCATTGGTTTTTGACCATGGCTATTCCATGTTGCTTCTTGTTGTGGTACAAACATGGGTGTGTGGTTATCCATGCTATTTATTGCTAGTCACCCTCATTTTGTATCTTGTTCCATGTTTTTGCACATGTACATCACTGTATGACGTGTGACCTGGTAGTGTCAGGGTGCTGATGTGGGCTTTGACCCTGTTTTCTATTACAGCACTGATATCTACATTCTCTATACTGTGTGTGTTTACACTGCACACATCTTGATGTTTATACTTCTGGCATTGGGTAGCATTACATCTAGGTTCCTATCTGTTGTGGTACCCATGAGGTGGGTTTGTGTTTTTGTGGTTTATGATTCTTGAGGGTGGATGTTAGTTGGGGTCCTCAGGTGTGCATATGGTACATGATATTACATTACTTAACACATGGCATTCATGCCTCAGGTGGTGCTGCAGGGCCATCTCTGTCGGATACACATACTACACTCCCTGTACATGTTTGGAAGCAGGTTGTGTCATGTTAGGCATCCCTGTTACTGTATGAGTGAGTCAGAGCGGGTATCAGTCCCAGTGTTCCTACTGACAAAGCGTATGTGCTATGCGTTGCCTCTTTGCCAAGGCCAGGGCATACTGGGCACGCCTCCTTCTGCCTACTGGGACAAGGTCAGGTTGTTCCTCCTCCGAGTCACCCCCTGCCTGTGGTGGCCTTGGCAATGGTGGGGGGATGTTTGGCCCAGCCCTGTGCTGGTCCTGCTGCAGCTGTTTCCGCAGGATCATATTATGTAGCATAGCACATATCATGATCATTTGGGTACATGTAGTTGGTGTGTACTGCAAGGCTCCACCAGATGTGTCCAGACACTGGAACTGTGACTTGAGCAGCCCAAACACACGCTCTATGATATTACGTGTTTGTGCGTGTGCCTCATTATGGCGTTCCTGTTCAGGTGTGTGTGCATTTCTGATGGGTGTCATCAGCCACGGCTCAAGTGCATAACCTGCATCCCCCACTAGGTGTCCGTGTGGGAAGTCCCCATTGGCAAATGATTGGTACAGCTGCGTCAGATGCCAGATATGGGAATCGTGGTAGCTCCCAGGGCAGCCAGCACACACATTCATTATTATGCCTTGGGCATCACACACGACCTGGCAGTTGATGGAGGGGTATCCCTTGTGGTTAATGTAGGCTCTACCCGCTCACCGGCTGGTGCTTTGATGCGTATGTGCATGCAGTCTATTGCACCCAGCACCTCAGGGTATCCCGCTATTTGCTGGAAGAGACGCATATTGCTGGCCACAACCTCACGGTCATTAGGGACATATATATGATCACTGACATGTGCTGACATGGCATCCAGGAACTGGTGCAGTACTCTGGAGGCTGATGCCTGTGATATCCCCATCATATCACCAGTTGGTCTCTGGAAGGTACCTGTTGCTAGTATTCTTAGGCCAACACATACCTTGGTCTCTACTGGGATGGGTTCCCCTCTGTTGGTTCTGTGTGTGAGATGTGGCCTGCACAGCTCAACAATCTGCTGCAGAAGGTCTCTGTCCACTCTGTAGCGCTCTACTATCTCCAGCTCATGTAACCCATGGTAGGTGACCCTGGGCCTGTATACTCTTCTCCTTCTCCTCACTCTGGATTGTCTGTCAGCATCTGCATTGTCACCACCCTCAGCAATTCGCCTATGCCTGATTATAATAGCTATGGCAGCCCCTAGCATTTCTGCTCTGAGTTCAGCTTTTTTCAGTTTTCAATTCTGATAGCTTAGTTTCTGGCAGTATCTGTTGTGAGAAACAGCCTGCACTGCTCTTTGCAGTGTTTTAAGTGCTGGGTTGGGCTTCTAGTCTGCCTGTGTAATTGCCTGCTTCTAATTGTTTCCACCAATTAACTCCAGTAGTATCTTCTGGCAGTTTCCCTGGATTTTAGTTGTTTCCTGTTTCCTTTCTGTTTCCTGAGGAGGAGCAATGTGCACACCAGCTTAAACATGCTCACAGTCACTTAAACACGCGCACACATCCCTACACGGTGTTACACGCGCGCACACATCCTTACACGGTGTGAACTAGGCTGATTCATGCTAAAACGCCAAGACACTGCCTTCCACACGTGCACGCCGCAAAACCGTTGTAAACAGTTTGCAACACGCCCCACATGTTGAACCTGCCTTACACGCTACAAGACACGCGCATGCACGTATTTCAAGAAACTTTGAGTGTAGGGGTAGCGTATACCCTCAATTTCTTGACTTTCCTAGTGTTCTGTTGGGACACACCTCCCTCCCTGATGTCTGTCTGTCATCTCTTACCTTACATTGCCCTCCAATCTAGTGCATTTATTGCTATCATTCCCCCCCATGATGTCACCTACCTCTTACTCTGTTCCTCCCCCGTCTCTAACTCTTACACTACTCAGACAGTGCTCATTACCTATGTGACAGTGTGATTCAGTATTGTAACCCTCATTTACATAGGATTGCCTAGTAATGACTAGTTACATGTCTTACACGGAGCTTCCCCCCCTTGACAACCACTAAACGGAGGCCATATTGTTTTTGGTCTGCAAGTCCCTCCATTGACATTCAATGTAATACATAAATCCCACAATTGTGGGCTTATAAGCTTCAGTTTTCAGTTTTAGGTAGCGCACCCCGTTTGTGCGGGTGTGCGCTGCAGTTAAACCCAAAAATCCCGTGGGAAAAAAAAAGTTATATAACTTATTTTTGCAACAGTTTTTCATGCCAATGGCCACATATTTGGCCATTGGCATGCTTAATGCAACATATGCACCCTTTATTTGGAGCTGACATAGCTCTGTTTTTAATTTTGCAGAAATGTACTCAGTTGTCAGCTGAGTACATTTCTGCAGCTAACACGTCCGTTACACGGACTGTTTTCTGCTTCGTGGATCGCTCAGATACCTCATTTGCATATCTTTGAGCTGCAAATGAGGTATTGAGCATTTCCACGCCCAGTCCATGTAAGAGACGTGTTAGCTGTCTCTTACACGGAGATTTGGGCTGTTCCTGAATCAGGAGGCTTACACGGAGGCTTACACTACTCTTGAACTCCGTGTAAGCCTTCCTGAATCTGGCCCAAAGAATAGTCACGTGATTCCCTCTATTACAGTTCTGAAAGTGAAATCACTCATTTGTAATATTAAAAAGCACACTACAATATAAAATCAAGAATCCGTTCCATTAAAATCACATAAATAAAAATATAAAAGTGCACAAAAAAGCTTAGTTGACACTTATCATCTATAAGGTTTTAATTTAAGTAAAAAGTAATTGAAGGAACTTCATTTAAACCCGGGGCACTAGCTCCATTTACCCGTGTGATCATTCTCATCTAAAACATAATCAAAGTAAAGTAATCACAAAGGAAGCAAATGCATTACATTTGAGATCAGCAAAAATAACCATGAACTTTGCTTTTATATGGGGGGAAGTGCCCACTACATCCCAGATTCAATATACTAACTCAATGGTTGCACGTCTGCAGCGAAACACTTAACAGTATATTTCAGTCGAAATGTTGCAATTCGACTGTAATATGATGAGCAGTACATGATAAATGCATACTGCAACTAAATCTATAGCAGCTGTACGGCTACACTTTTAAAGAGTGAGCACTAATACAAATGAACACTTTTTGATAGTGTAAACAAAAAGCAAATGCTCATATAAGCTAACATTTTTTTCGATGGAGTTTATGGTAGCCTTTTCTATGAGATCGGATTCAGAAAGGTAGTGTGGGGGTGGAGGGGGGATTGACTGCAGAAAAAAAGTAGTTTCAATTTCTTGTGTTTTCCATCTCTTTAGAATCACGCTAAAGTGTTCAATCTTTGAACATTCATTTTTTTTAATTCAACCTTTAATGAGACACTCATATATAATATATAGATATAGATATATACATAGAGATAATACAAGTCAATGTAGATGTAGACATAGCTATAGATATATACACTCCACCAGAATTCAGCTGGATGCTAGCAATCAGTTCAATCTTCATATGAATGTGTTATCTTTTCCCAGTGTTTATTTGCATAGGATTAAGCCCCCTTAACCCCTCATGTGATAGACCACCCTTTCCATGTCTTAGACTTATTTTTACCAACCCTGATTTTGAAGAACCATAGAAAAAAATGTACAGAAAACAGTTAATCATGGTTATTACTCTTACAGAAACAATGGGTGTGGGGTCCTGCAGAAACTGTGACATTTTGCATTCTATCAGTGAAGTGATACACCCAATGACAAAAATCCATAAATCATTGTTTTTATTGACGTGTGACTTGGCAATGCTGAGAGTGACTCACATACTCATGCACCAACTCAGGCAGACTTGCAAGCAGATACACATATTCCTTGTTTATCATCAGTCAATTGATAAAAGTAGGATATGTAAAATATTCCAATATAAATACACAAGGAAAAGCGTTACTTTTCCAAATAAATAAATAAAAAAATTAGCAAATGCACAAAAACATCCTTTACAATTGCAGAGCTAATACAGAAAAAAATGAGCAAAAGATTTATAAGTACTGAGGCTGTTCACTAAGTGCAGCAAAGTCTTCCATGGTTGTGCATGCTATAGGGAACTAACAAACTGTTTGGGGCAGACATGCCCTCCACCTGCAGCATCAGTCCTCATAACACCACTAAGCAGTCTGTTATTCCCCTGTAATTCCTACTGTTTCAGACATTAATGCATGCACAGATACTGCCCCGATTTTAATATGCATTGATGACATCTGTTATAAAGGCTGGACTGGCAACACAACTGTTGCTATGTTACTTCAGCCACCTTACTCATTTTTTTCTGAATGGTGTTGTGCTAGAATAGGAAACAAGGCTTATATTACGTGGTGATGTTGAATCATCTTACAGTGTCCAAGTGCCTATTAAATATACCTAAGGATGAAAAGTACCCTGACATAAAGAGGTTGTATATTCGTGTAATCCTTGATTTCTAATCAAGCCATCACAAAATCAGCTTTGTATAATTAGATATAAACAGCAGGACAGCAGGATGACAGATTCTGAAAATGATTAATGGTATGCAGCTTTTCATCAGTACTGAGAAGTATTAAAAACTGTGCTTATTTTGAAGATTTAATGCTCACTTCACAGGACAATAGACAGCATATATTGCATAATATATTTAACATGCTTTGCACCTTAATCTGAATGCACTAGTCAAATACATGAAATGTAGCACTGTTATTATTTATTTATTTGTTTATTTATTTAAATTTGTTAATGAGGTAGAGCACTGACCACAAATCACCAAAGTATATAGAATTATTCAGTTGTTGAGAATATTCGGGAATTGTAACAGGGGTAAACATGCATATATGCAGAGTCATAGAGATAACTGAGCTTGTTTATAAAACATGCATTGCATTGTTAAATACAGTCATATACAAATTAATGTATCATTTAACACAGAGGTATGAAGAAGGATGAGATTTACAATACTGACCTAGAGTTTGAAGTACTTTAATATGGCAACAGTTTAAGTATGGAGGGGGTTAAAGCAGAGAAACAATGAAGATGCTAGTAAATCGGAATTTACAGCTTGATTACTTTATGCAATTTGAAACATTACACTCTCATTTTACTACTTTCAGGAAGATAATTTTTACCTGAGCATGGAACTGTGGGTGAGAGGCTATATCTTAGGTCTGTATGGATTCCCAGATTTTGGGGCCTAGAACAGAGAAGCAGTGATTTTTGCCCTGAAGTTTAGTTTGAAGGGCCTACAATAAGAGTGCAGAATTGTCAAAATGTCTAAGATTGTAGGCTGGGGAGTCTCATAGTAGCCTGGAAGCAGGGGTGTAGCCAGAAATCTGCATTTTGTACTCAAACCTCAAGTTGTTGCCCCCACCACCCACCTAGTATTTTAAAAATGTACTCAATCCTCAAAGTGTTACCGTAATACATATAAGAAAGTGACACGTTATTTTCAACTGTTATCATTTACTCCCATAAAAAGCTGTTTTTAGAGCTGTATTCCTTTTGCACAAGCACTTTTGCATGCCTCTGTACTCTAAATATTCATTTACACAGTTCTAAACATTCTATTCTTTTTAAAGTGTTGAAGTTTCCAAGAGATGCTCAGAAAAAAAATGTAATCATTTGAGTACACTGAGTATGCCTTGCTACACCCTTGCCTGGAAGCTAGTAGAGAGAAAGCTTAGTTTTGTAGTAGTTTGAGCAATTGTGATCCAAGAGGGAGGTCTGCCCTTTATTTGACAGCAAGCCATTCCATTTTTGTAGTGTTTTGCAGCTGAGTTCTTCTTTTGGTATGTGTATGATGTATTTGCATATTCCATTTTTGAGAGTTTGAATGAGAATGTGATTTAATTTTGAGGCATATGCTATTAAGGGAAGGTTGTACTCTAGATGGGATAGTAAAAAAGTAATGGGTCCATTTTCTTTCTTGTATTGGGAGAAATTGAGAGAAGGATATAGCCAGAGTCCCAGGTATCTAAATGAGTTAGTGCTTTCGATAGTGGAATCATTGTGGTCAGTGGTTTGTACTGTGGAGGTAGATTTATTTTTTGTTTTGTCCTGAAGAACATGTTTTCTTATTTTGAATGAAATGAGTATACGTTTATTGTGACTGATCCAGTGAATCAGAAGTCTGAATGAAGTTGTTTTTGCAAAACAGTGAGGAATTTATTTGAGGGGTACTGTCTCATCAGCTTAGAGTAAGGGTGGGAGGTATGAAAGATAAACAGGCAGTTGCTGATAAATGGAGAAAAGGAGTGGTGCAAGAATGGACCCCTGTGAATCATTTTGCTTCAGACTGGCCAGTGGATAGAGAGGAAAGAATTTTAAAACGGAAGTCTTGATTAGACAGGTTAGGAACTAAGGCAGGAGATCTAGGCTAACATCTATAACAAGTCGATGGTATAAACGTAGATTAGATTAATCAGGGAATGACTAGTTTACATAATACTAATTAGGCTAACATAAATCATAATACATTCCATTCAGCCTGCAGATGTTTTGGTCTAGTGCAATGATATATGGGTAACTGAACAGAAGCACATATTGTATACATACTGTTTAATGTATGCTAATAAATGACAAGTCTTAAAGGCATGTTTTGGTTAGACATTGGGGAATTTAGCAATGATAGTTTAACTTGTCTTAGTTTCAACAATAAGCAATTAAAAGCAAATACTGATAAAGCCTGGAGCTGACAAACTTTTAACATTTTTTCACATATGGACTTGATTCCAAAAGATTTGCTCTCTGTGTATTACACCAAAGTAACTGAGAGCAGGTCTTTTGAAAGCTGGCCCCTGTGTAAGCCTGTTTAAAGACAAGCTTTTCACTGAAGTGAATCATTTATACATAGAGCAAGTGTTTCGGAATCAGGACAGGCTTACACAGCAGTAAGTTACTTACACACTGACAGAAATCCTTTAAAATCTGGCCCATTAACTCAGGCATTATTAACTGAGAACAACCAATAAGCATTAACTGTAAGCATTCTGTAGAAGACACTCAGCCTCAGATTAGTAACAATGTAAGAGTGCACAGCATAACAATATGTACTGATATGCTGTGTTGTAAAAGCATTTAGGCAAATCAGTTTACTCATATTTTGTGCGTGAACTGTAAGCTAGTAGCTGGAATTCTTTTATAGTTAAACATGATTCCTGAACAACTACGATGAAAGAATGAAAAAAAATGTGGTTACCATTCTGTTGCAAAACTCACAGCAACTAAACAGCATCATTTATTTATTTATTATTATTACTTATTGACATTTTTTGACCGGAAAACTCCAGTGGTTAGAAATCCATTTTCAGTAGAAGCCCAGGGGAAAAAAAGCTCAAATTGCAAATACAAGAAGCATATAAGACAATAAAAAAACAACCAGAGTTTTCCTACATGTTGACAAAGATTAAAATACATTGTGTAAAGTTGTTATATATTATTATGACATACAGAATTTATAGGATTAGTAACAAGTAGTACAGAGCTTTGCATAGTCTAGATAGGCTTCGTATAATACCTAGTAATTAACAAGAATTATGTCGAATCATATCTACACACTGACCCGTTATAACTAGATAATGAGATTAAAAGAATAAAATACAAAGTAAGATCACATTCACAGGGAAAGATTATACGCCATTGATAGGTGGCATAATATTTTGATGCATTAGATATCGCTTATGGCGGTTGATGCTTTTGTTGACAGGGGCATATTGGTTGGTTAAGGAGATTATTTTTTAGAGTGAGCCTAAAGTTTTTTTAAGGAACCCAGTTATGTGATAGAGGGGGAAGGGCATTCCATACTTTAGATACGGATTGTGAGTACAGGCATTGTCCATCCCTTTTATTTGGTTTGGAGACATTTAGAAGTTGTTTGTTAGTGGAACGAAGGTTCCTGATGGAGGTGTAAATTTGTAGGATAGAATGGAGAAAGCATTTATCTGTGTGGTATATTAGTTTATGGGCTAGTGTTCGCTGGGTGCAATGAAGGAAATGGGGGATTCAAGCCATTTTAAATCATTAATGGCTTGACACTGATGAGTTTGATATGATAGTCCAGTGGAAAATTTGAGAAGTATAAATGGAAAATATCAAGTTGAGTTTTGACGTATAAGGTTAGTGTTTCTTACTTTTTTAATTTCTCCAAATCTTTTGGGTTTCTAATACCATGATGGAATGGAACCCACTCCTAAGTGAAAGTACGATTAAAGTTCATAAAATTAGTATTGCTTCTGTCTTTGATGTCAGCCAAAAGTGCTCTTCACGGCACCAGCAATGTGTCAATATTGACTCCTTCTGTAACTTGTATGGAGTTATTTGTACTGGTAACGTATATAAATACGATTGTAGATTTTTTTATAAGACCCATTGCTTCTACTACTTTTGGAACTGTCTGAGTATCTTTCTTCCACATTGCTCTTATTTCTGCCTACAAAGCTTGATATTTTATGACTTTGTGTCTCTCTGTATGCAAGACACTGTAGTCACTGGGTGTAGAAATTTCAATGATCAATGCTACTTCTTTCTTCTTTTCATGGACCACTATATCCAGTTTTCTCACATCTATCTTTTGAACTGTTGGTAATGGGTGATCCCATGTGATGTAGACTTTATCATTTTCTATGATGCTTTGTGGTTCATGTTTCCAGTGTTTTTCAGCCAGTTCAATGTTATAATGTTTGCACAATCCCCAGTACAACAGTCTTGCCACATTATTGTGCATTTAAGTATACAATCCTTCTACCATTAATACATCACAACCAGCAACAAGATGTGTGACTTTTTCTAATTCTGTTTTACAAAATCTGCATTTGTCTGCTTCTCCCACATGTTCAATGCACTTTGTAAACCAACCTGTACGTATCCCACTATCTTGGGCCATCAATATGAATCTTTCGTCTTTTGGTTTGAATTCTCATCTCCTTCACCATTCCTGCATTCCATCCTGATCAACATGAGGCTCTTCCAGAAGTTTTCTATACTTGCAACTATATTTATGCATTTTCCACATTTCTTGCCTTCTCATCTGATCCATCATCTTTTATTCTTTCTTTTGTTTTTTGGCACATTCATTTGCTGCCTGATTTTTATCTACTTCAGGCTTCATTTCCATTCCTGCTTGACACCGATATGCTTCTGCTAGATTAAGAAGGGAAATCATCTTAGATTTATTCTCCTCATGTTTCACAACTTTCACTACGTTTGCATCTTGTGAAGTCAGCAGATATGTTTGCAGTCCCATGACTACAGATCTATACATGTAATCAGTTTCAAGGAGGCCCATACCTCCTTCTGAATGGGGAATATATAATCTTGGTATGCACTGATTTTTATAAATCATTTGGTGAGCATGAAGCATCCTTCTTGTTTTCCTGTCTAATCTATCAGACACGTTTTGAGGCTAGTCATTCACTCCAAAACTGTAAGTTAGGACAGGATGAGCTAATTGGTTTATAGCTTGAATCTTGTTCCCAGATGTCAATGCTGTTTTTAGGATTAATTTAAGTCTTCCAAAATATTCCTTGCTAAGTTTTATTCACATTTGTTCATGTTTTATTGCTGATCCTTCATCAATTCCCAAATATGTTTGCACTCCCTCTTGCTCAAGTTCTTATATCACATTCCTGTCCCAAAGTGATGTTTTCTTGGTACTGCAGTTTTCCTGCTTTAAAGTTTGGTTTTGTCCATTTATCAAGACCAAATGACGTTTTTATATCATCTAAAAAGTTTTGTCTACTTGCAGTTGTGCTTTAAGTTCCTCATATGATGGGCTAGACAGTTTTAAATCATCAACAAAGAGAAGATGAGAGGTCTTTACAGTTTGTTGTTTTCTAGGAGCCAAATTATAGCCATGACTTCATCTGTTAAGCAGACAGCTTAAAGTGTTAAGAGCAAGGCAGAATAGCAGCAGTGATAGGGAGTCACCCTGGAATATCCCCCTTTGAATTTTTATCCCTTGAATAATAATTTGCCCTTTATCATGGCTTAATTGCAAAGTGGTCTGCCACTGTTTCATGGTCACTGTTATGTAATTGATTAGTGTAGGGTGTATCTTATACATTCTTAAGCACTCTTTATCCATTAATGTGGGCTACTATAAAATGCTTTTTGTAGTCAATCCATGCCATACTTAGACTCTTCCCCTTTTTTACAGTTCTCCATTATGACTGTATTTAGCAACAGGTGATCCTTTGTTCCATATGACTTTCTTTTATTACCCTTTTGTTCTATTGCCATGATTGAATTTCCTTATAAATGACTATACACTCTGTAGGCATCAATTCTGGTCTATAGTTTGTGCATTGTCAGAAGGCAAGTTATTGGTCTATAATTTTTAGGATAACTTGCAGGTTCATTCTTAAGTAGGAGCATTGTTTTTCCTGTTGTTAACCAGGTTGGTGTCTGTTCGGGGTGTGCATAAGAATAGTTTTTACTTATAGCTAAATCTTCCTGCAAAGAGGTTAATTCTTTTAGCCAGACATTAGGTATTGCATCTGGGTCTGGGATTTTCCATTTGGAGGCTTTTCTTAAGTTTATCTCAATTTCTCAGGCTGTTACTTCATTCCATTTCATATCCTGTGCCTTTGAACTTCTTATTCTTTCTTTTACTTCTTCTATCCATTTAGTATCTTTATGTTCCATAGGATCTTCATAGATATTTCTACAAAATGTGTCTATTTCTTTTTTTTTTTTTTGTGGTGGTCTTTCAATTCCTTTTGCCTTTTTTCCCAGTTCTCTATAAAACATTTTAAGGTCATCAATAAATTGCTTACTTTGTACTTTTCCTTTATATTTATCTGCCTGTATTTATTTGCCTGTGCTGAGATTTTTAGTTTATTATTTGCAATAGTGCAAGATAGATCCTGATACGTTATAATACTGCATATTGCTTTTGTCACATCTATCTTGCTGACCTGTTCCCTCTTCTATACTCTTCCAACAGTGACACTTTTTGTCTTAATTGCTTTATAGTTTTCTCAAATCAGTAATTTCATGATGGTATTTGAATTCTCCCCTTCATTTCCCTCACTACCCTATGTTCTTGTGGTAGAATTTTATCTGTTATTAATTTAGCTGCACAGTAATATATCCTGTTTACTTCTGTTATATCACATGGATCTCTATGGACAGTCATTTGTTTTATTAGACTTCTGACTTTTTGGGTTTTATTGATCTTCTGCAGTCTATTTCTTTCATTGATCTTAATATGTCTATCTGCCTCTATTAAATCATGGAACTCTTCTCTTAGCTCATTTTCTTCTAAACTGATGGCACATTTTTTGTTCTCCATATCCTGCAGGCATTCTATAGAGAGTTTTACACCATCTTCCTGAGGCACATTCTCTTCAATTTCATCTTGTGTCATCCGTGCTTCTCATATGGGAACGCAATGGCCTATCAGTCCTAAACATTGACTGCGTCCGAGTTACCACAGTTTCCTGTTACTTCCTTTGCTGTCCAGGTTCAAGTGAAACTTTATACTGGTTTCCTGTGGAAGGCTCTAAAATAGGTTCATATGGCAACTGCCCAGCTCCTTCTGTTCCACTGGTTTCTCCTTAATTTGGATGTCTGTTGCTCTGTCCTTGTGTGGTGCTTTCTGAGATAGATTTTCTACACTGAATCCTTCACTTCACAGGTACTCCATAACCGCAGTTTCTATTTCTTTAACTTCTCCGTTGCTAATCTTCTTTTCCTCTTTGTCTTCTTATTTTTTTTTGTATTGTAAAGTTTTCTATGTCCGGATTCCTTTGCCTGTATTTCTCTTCAAATACCGTTGGTGCTGCTCTTTTTGTATTGGTTAATTTTGCTTTCTCCTTTGCATAATCACACCATATTAAATCTCTTTTTCTTTCCCACATCCATACTTCTTCAGATGTCTCCAGATCTTCTTGTTTCTTTTTACTTTGGGGACTCAGTCCATTGTGTTGTGATGTAACCTGTGTTAGACCTTCTACACCAAATCCTTCACTTTGCAGGCAATCCATAACTTCAGCTTCCATTTTTTTGAACTTCTGCTTTACTAATCTTTTCTAAATTTCCTCTTTGTTTTATTATTTTTGTATTGTGAAATTTTCCATATCTGGATGCCTTTATCTGTATTTCTCTTCAAATATCTTTGGGGCAACCTTTTTTTGTATTGACTAATTTGGCTTTTAACTTTCTATAAATATTGCACCATATCAAATCTCTCTTAATTTCCCATGTCCATATTTCTTTTTTATGCTTTTCACAATTTTCTAGGTTTTGTTGTTTATATTTTCACACTTTCTCAGATTCTTCTTTCTTCTAACAGATCAAAGTGTCTAGGTCTATATAATGTTTTTTTCACAAATCTATTGCAATAATGAACACAAATGTTTATTTGAGGCTTCTGACAGTTTTTCTTGTGGAAGTATTTTTCTTTCCTCTAATTTCTCTCTTAATCTTTTTGTACATCTTGTGCCTGGAAATTCTGGGCTTTTTGCATAATAGGAACAATACATAATTTCTTTCTTATCCTCAATAGTTCACTCTATCATCTTTATGGCTCTTCTTTGGCTATCAGTTTTTGTGAATTTTGTGGACTGCTACTTCCTTCTACAATAGGAGAGCCATCCTTCCCCGGGTCTGTCCTAGCCCCATCGTAGGAATTTTTTCATATTTTGAAGATTCTACATGGTCATTTTTCCAGTCCTGGCACCAGTGCACCTACCAGGATTGGGCACTTTTTTATCCTGAGTCTTGGGCACCCAGCTATCTTTTTTTTATTTTTGACCTACTTCTGTCCATGTTATATGTTATATGAAATGCAGTCTATATCAATTTCATCTTGGTGAGATTTTGTGAAAAACAGGGACACCCTTGTGAAGGTACTAAGCAGGACTTGAGGATAAACTTAATTTCAGCATTATTACTCTCCTTTGCCTGCTGACTTATCTTCTCTCCATTCAGACCCCAGTGTTTTTTTCTATATGGCTATCTAATAATAGACCAGATATACTGTCGGATTCCCAAAGAAAATTATGAACAACACAATGCCCTGAAGGAGATTGTCAGCAAATCAGCAGTGTATGTGTTTCCATAATGGGTGATAAAAGAAGAGATAGCAATAATTTATTCAGTATAGGATAACTCCAGACTCTGACCATACCGAACGGATTCCAAACCACAACATGTGAGCCTAACAAATATGAAATGTTACAGACCAGTGTGCCAACAATTTCATGAAAGCACTCAGCAGATGCCATTTGTGCTTATGCTTAAGACTCCAATTTCCTTCAATTTTATAAGCAATCCTGTGGATTCTGCAAATAATAACTCAAAAAAAGAAATGCAAGCTGCATGTAATGCACTGAAGCAGGCTGGGGTACTATCAGCCATAATAAAAGAAGATCTGCAAATGTGTCACAAAAGGCAACCAACAAGGTTCCAAGCCAGACTACAGTTAAGCCAGCTTTCTGAACAGGATATAATAGATAAATACAGATTAGATAAGAGCAGGCTGGGTGGAGGATGTATGAACAACACATGTATGCAAGCAGTATGTGGAATAATCCAGTGCCAGCAGAAACAAGAGTAGTCTCAGTTAGGCCGGCCTCCTGGACATTTCAGCAGCATATGAGCAATGTCATAGGAGTGCCCAGACAGCTACAAGTCAAATACTAGGACAGCTCCTAGCAGTAATCTGCACAAAAGTGGATGAATGCATACACTTCACAACAATAGCCATGAAGCACAGAACTATCCTGTGACAGTTCTTTGTCATTGCCAGCTTCTCAGTTGTTTTTGGTACAACTGACTGCATCCATGTCCCAATCAAAACACCAGTGGTATAGGATGCTAAATGATACAGCAATAGAAAAGCGTGTCCACTGCTCAGTTGTCAAGTGGTATGCTCCACAGATGGCCACATTCCCAATATTATGGCAACATACCCTGGCAGTGTACATGATCCAGCAATCTGAAAGGAAAGTGCTCTGATGGATGCTTTCCACCACATTGAAATACCAAAGGGCCTCCTATGAGGTACGCACATGAGCACTGCTATACTGTAAGCAACATTTAGACATGCGAACAGTAAGCATGACTAATAAATATTTTTTTCATCCCCCTCCTAAAAGCAGGTGGCTGTGGTTATTCACTGGAGCCTTGGCTTATGATGCATACAGAGACCCATCAATGCCTGGTGAAGATGCATGCAACATAGTACACAAAGCAACTTTGAATACCATCAAACACATATTTAGCATTCTGAAAGGAAGATTCAGATGTCTTGTCACAACCAGGGTGCTCTCCAACAGGCAACAGAAAAGGCATTAGAGATGGTCACTGTGTGTGCCATGCTGCATAACATGCTGGCCTACCAGCTGCAGGTGTGGATGACCTACCCCAGTAACCCCAAATATCTGACATTGATTTATAAGAGCTGTCACAAGATGGTCAGGAAGACACAGGGGTGAGAAAGAATAAGATTGGGCAATGGTATTTGCAGCCATATGTTGTAGCCCAAGCAACATGGCAGCATCTGACTCAAACCTTTGAGTCATGACAAGCCACACATGCAGAAGTACACAGACAAATCAGTGATGTCCATGCTATGTTGTCCCACAACAGCAGCAGAGAGCACAACTAATTGAAACAGCTCATTAGTTGCCCACATTGAACATCACACAAAAGAATATTATTCATCATCTCTCTGAAATTAATAGGAAACTTAACACAAATGCATTATATAGGCATATTTATAATGCAGGCAACATACACTATTTAAAATTTATGATTTTATTTCAAGTTAATAAATCCCTACTTGGTGGTGATATTGTTCAACGTACTGACTTAGAGGAATATAGATGGATTTTGTGACTTAGGGCTCATATATTGCCAGTCTTAAATGAATTTTTATCTGCAAAGCCCTATTTCAGAGAATTACATCAGAGGGTGTAATTGTATCATGTGACTTTTATCATGTAACTTTTATCTATTTAAATGGCTTTAGTAACTGTTTTAAATGTTTATTTGTCTGAGGAAGCTTTTAAATGAAACTACAAAGTTGCATATTAAAGTATTTGATGTCAGTTTGGTGCTACATGGTTTATAGTTGATTTTTTCTCTTTTTTGGCTGTTTGGACTTGTTTTCAGTGTGATTTACCAGTGGATTATTCTTCTTTTTATTATTATTCACCTGTAATACCTTATACCCATACACATGACATAGCAAGTAACAAATCTGGATGTCTACAGAGGTAGTATCATCAAGGGAACACTTATTGCAAGGTACAGCACCAAAAAGAATCACAATTTCATATGTGTGGCATGCATGAGGTGCACACAAAAGAAGATTTTATTGTCCAGGTAGGATATCATAATACATAAAAGAAGTGCAAAGTTAGCTGTACAACCGTGGGTCTACTTTAGTAGATCAAATGTACGGAATACCAAAACTCTAAATAACGAGATGAAAAGACTGCAAATTAAAAATACTGAAAGTGTAGCATTTCTAAAGTTGAAAGAACAAAGAACCTAGTGTGCATGTCCAACAACTCTCAGATGTTATGAATGGAGATCGCTCACAATACAAAACAAGAGGCAGTACATTTAAATATTTAATTTTAATTAAAATATATCATTTTCAATGTTTTGCAGGGGGCAAGCCACCCTGCACCCTCCATGTGGTGGGCTGCTCCCCCAACATCTCCCTTGTTAATTTTGTATTCCAACTCAGAGACTTCATTACAGTAGAGAAAAGAGTAAATTCCCTGACCATCACTGCACCATGATCTCATTCAAAAAAGTTTAAAAATATACATTTTTACCTTAAATCAACTGTAGTTGTTGTTTTGTTTTATCTGCAATCTCCATTCATTACGTCCAAGTGTTGTCAGACATGCGCTCTAGGTGTTTCATTTTTACAACTTTCAAAATATTACATGTTCAGTAGTTTTACTTTGCTGTCTTCTCATCTCGTTATTTAGACTTTTGGTTTTCCTAATGTTCGATCTACTGAAGTAGATCCACAACTGCTAGTACTACAATACAGTAGATCTAGGTTTGGGAATATATCATATCCAACATAACTTAATTATTGGGGTGTACACCCACAATAACACCAATGCAACAGACAAATCATAGTGATTTGTAACAGTGCTATGCAACACATACACTGGACTGGCCAAAATGAAATATACCTATGTCACAAGCACTTTAAGTGACATGCTTGATGTGGAATGTCACACAAAACGCAACAATACAATGCTCAGGTGATTGCTACAATATAAGTCATTTAGATGAAGGAATGTGTTCAATCATGCAGAGCATCAGTGACATGTAGTCCATATCAGCCATGGAACATATATCATTCTTTGGGATACAGTAACATAGGTATATACATGTATGTAAGCAGATACAATGGGAAGGTACACGTGGGAAATACATGTCAGCAAATGGATAACAAGTGGAAATAGGTAAAAACAGGTGTATGTTGTGCAGAGGGTGCCACAAGTAACACTGGTATGCATACTGAGGCACACCTATGCTTGCAAGTATGCAAGTAATAATGAAATGGATAATGTATCAGTCAGTGCTGGAATAGTAAGTTAATGTGTTGATGATCTTGAGAAATGCTTGCTATATATCAGCCATGCAGAGATGCAAACATGGGAGCAGGGTGATTATCACATAGATCATTCAGTGCACTTGTCAATATCCAAACTAACATACAATAATGGTAAAGATGTACAACATAACACAACATGAAGGCATTCACTTAAGTCAGAGATATGAACAGAAAAAGTCTTTACTTACAGATGTAGTGGGCAGTGGGCAGTACGGTCATTATCATTGTCGCAAGGTTAGAATGACATAACAGGACATACATTGGATAAATTGTCAGTGTTACTTTAATGCAGTTTAGGGTGCCCTTGCTGATGGCTCACACAGTGGTCTTGGTTGACCCTGCCATGTGTGGAAGCACTCGATCCATGGTGCTATACTGAGGAGCTGGTTGGTGTGACACTAACTGTTTAGGACACAATGTGGATAGTAACACTACTGTGATGTGTCCATCTGTTCTGTTTGTGACTGCTGGATTCTGCATAGGTTGACCAACAGCAGATGTGTGTGCACCTTGCAGCACAGACAGTGATATAATTTAGACATGTGTGGGCCTCCTGAGAGGGGGGGGGTTGTCTCTTCACACTGGATGTAATCTCATAATTATGATCAGGACATGTAAAACCTGGTCTGTACTATGGCACTGTGTTAACACCACAAGGCTTTCAACAGAGTGTGTAACAGATACCACAATGTCATGCTGTGCAGCCAATGCTGCCATGACCTCTCCATGTCTGCTCTCATAACCTTCATGTAATGCACGCAGCTGGTGTGCTACATAGTCGGTAGCATGGGCAAGTGCATGCATTTCAGTGCTATGATGGCACTATGAATGTCCATGTACCTGTAACAGCAAACATACACCCTCTGACACATGTCCATGCCCATTCTTTACAATCCCATGTGCAGTCTAATGGAGAGTATTAGTCTGTTGTGGGAAACAGTCATCATCCCTACTAGATTCAACATGAAACAGCAGTTAATGGTCATCATTATGTCTATTATCTGTTGCCCTCATGTCATTAGAATGGCTGGCCACACTATCCACCCAATAGGAGGTGACACATTGACACACCTGACTGTCTCCTTCTGGGCTGGACAATGAAACCAGTATGGTGCTCTGTGTGCCATTAGCTGTACTATCATAACGATGTACCTTAAATCCTATCTCAGGATCAGTGGACGAGCTATCCAAGGAGGCAGGAAGTGGATGTCTTGCAAATAGACATATAAGGCATGTTATATACATTTTCCGAAGTCAAATGAGGAAGGATGTTACTGACATTATTTGACAACTATCTAATGACAATGTATGATTATGATGATATGGACTTACCAGGTCAGTGTGGCTGTGAGTGGTGCAGGGACACTATAAAGTAGAGATTCATCTTGTCAGTCACATATCAAAGAAATATAAAAGACAGCATCAAAATAAACATACATATGGCATACTCGACATGTTCTCCTTTGACTCTACTGTCAGTGGGGACGTTGATATTCCATTCTTATTTAAAAGAGGATTTGTACACAAGTCATCAGTAAACACCTATATAGCTCATCATGTAGCTTTGACAATGATGTATAGCATATAACATACACATATACAGGATGGGTGGCAATGTTCTGTAGAATGCAATTTTCCTAAGCAGGTAAACAAGACCACACTAGTGAGGAAGGACATAGTTGTATTTAACATAATTGCACTACAACAACCATATGAACTGCCTTAGCAAGTCTGTCCTTCCTGGCTGGAGAATGTACCATCTGATGCTAAACTAAACCTGTAGGTTAAGGTGGAACACAAAAACATGTGAGTATATACCTCAGTCATAACAGCAGGCAGAGGCAGCAATGTCCAAAGATCACACTAACAGACTATAGACACACTTACATGATGAGCATCGATGGTGGCCTGGTGATGATGTGCCAATTATAATGGTCAGAGAAGTTGTTAACAGTATTACACTATAGCAACCATATGAACTTACTGTATCTGTCCTCCCTGGTATGGAAATATACCATCTGATGTAAAATTGTATCTGTAGTAGTGGAACACAAACAACATGTGAGTATATACATCATAACAGTTGGTCATAACAGTAGATAGAGGTAGGCAAAGGCTAATGGTCACACAAACAAACTACAGAAGTATTTATGACATAAGTGATGAGTGTTGCTAGTGGTTTTATATTGATGGGCCTATGCAATTAAAAAACACAACGGTACACATGGTGCATGGTGTTGACATTGTTATCTTTGCATTGTATAGGTTCATAGGTTCATAGGTTTGTACTAGGCTATCTGCCCTAGGGCATTTATAAGCCTAGCCAGAGTGTGTGTGGCTTACACCACCCCTTAGGATGAGAATACTACGCCCTTTTAGGGTTTAGTTTACTATGCCTCTGTCTAGTAGTGACACAGAGATGACGATCTCCCATCCACTCGTCGAGATTTCTCTTGAATAGAGTCAGTGAGGGGGCTCTGCCTAACATGGACTGGGATTCTATTCCAGAGTGTAGTCTGGGTTATGAATCTGTCCCTCCAGCACGTCCTATTTATTTCTGTGTTGAGGTTTAAGTCACTTGTTCTCGTGGCTCTGATGGATTTGGATTTTCTGAGTTGGAGCATGTCCATTAATTCAGGATTGGACATGGCCTTGTATGTCAGGCACAGATCACCTCTGAGTAACTGAATAGAGCTGGAGTTTTTCAGTCGGGCAGCATACGACATATGTTTAAGACCCTTTATCCTCTTGGTGAGGAACTTTTGGGGTCTTTCCAACTGCTGCAGGTGTCGGGTGAGATACATCCCAAATGGGGCATTGTACTCAATCATTGGCCTGATAAGAGCACAATGACCTCTCTTGATCTAGACGTGAAACCCTTCATGATAAGGTGGGCAATACAGAAGGTCTTCCTAACCACTTTGGCAATGTGAGTGTCAAATGAGAGGTTACTGTCAACCTGGGTCCCTAGGTCCCTGATTACCAATGGATTACATGTGCTAATTTGTCGGTACCTTGTTTTTCCCAAAGGGTATGACTATACATTTGGCCATGGCTCTGGCACTAATTATCCATTTCTATGAGGCCTCTCTGAAGGATGTTTGTGTCCGCTGGAGTATCAATTATGGCGCCCAGTTTGCAGTCATCTGCAAACTTTGTCAGCCACAATCCTCCTATGTTTGCCTGTACCTCGGAAAAATAAATGCTGAACAAGAGGTCCCAGGACTGAGCCCTGTGGGACACCGCTTGTGACTGGCTTAGAGTCTGACATAGCTCCAGCAACTCTGACCCTGTGGGTTCTGTCCTTGAGCAGTTTGCAACCCATCTTGTGACATATGGGTTTACATTTAAGCTGGTGAGTTTGTCTATGATGCTCATCAATGGCCTTAGTGACTGTTTCAAAAAGTCAACCAAGTTCAAAAGGCAGGATCTGCCCTTGACAAAAGCCAAATGGCAGGGATCAAATGTCTGTAGGTCCCCAATGTCTTTGTTTATGAGTTCCATAATGATCCTCTCCATAGCTTTGCAGACCAGGCTCATTGCTTATGGGCGGTAATTTCCAGGGTCTGTAGAAGCCACTCTTTATGTATCCCTGTAGTAAGGCTAAGATTAAACAGCAGCCTTATGTGTGGGTTTAGTTCCTCTTGAGTTCATGTAGCACACAGCCGGGACACCATCCGGTCCCATTGATGCTGTGTTTTTAGCTTTAGAGGCGGCTCTCACCTGGGCATCTGAGATGTTAGGGAGGCTACACTCTGCTGGGATAGTTATTTCTCCTGTTGGGGGGGATGGGGGAGGAGAAATTTGCACTGAACCTGTCTGCCAGAATGTTGGCAATGTCAGTGGGTTCAGTGTATTTTGTGTCATTTTAGACTAACTCTGAGCATATCTGGGAGTTTCCACCCAAGTTTCTAACATAGCTAAAGAAGGCCTTGTGATTGTCTTTTGTGTCTTTTGCGATTTTTCTCTCAAAGTTGGCCTTGGATGATTTTATGAGTGATCGTAGTTTTTTGCTAGTACTGATCAGAGATGCCTTCCCTTTTAGGGATTTTGCTCTGTCATGTAGTAGCTTCCTCCTCCTGTTTTAAAGTTTGTTTATGGCTGGGGTCCACCAGACCGCCTGCCTTTGGGGAATGGGTCTTGGTTTTATTTGGGATTGCATGATCCATGCATTCTTGAAGGTGCCCATAGAAGGCATTTGCAAAGGATTCAGCAGTGTGGGTTGTGGTTTCCACTGGCCCAGGGGCCTTGAAGGATACCACTTCAGTCTTAAGAAGTGTGAAGTTTGCTTTTGAGAAGTTCTTCACTGTAGTGAGATTAATTTATGGTCTGATCTTACCAAAGAGGGATATACTTCCGGTGTGGAGCATTTTGTCCCCATGTTTGTGATGATCAGGTCTAGTATATTGTCTCCTCTTGTGGGAATGGTGACTAGTTGTTCCATTGCATTTGAGTTTATGAATTCTAGGAACCTTTGGGCTAGGGTGTTGGGGCTTGAGTAATGTTCCCAGTCTATGTTTGGGTAGTTGAAGTCTCCCAAAATTATGGTATTTGGAAAGACATTCATACTCTCCAGTGTCTTCAGGAAGGCTGTGTGGGGTTCCTGAGTTTGAGAGGGTGGTCTGTAGCATGCTACAAACTGTAAGGCAGTTTTGCCTATGGTTAGTTGCACCTGGATAGTCTCCATGGAGGTGTAGGTATCTTTGATGAAAATGGATACTCTCCTTTTGTGGTTCGGTCCAAGTTTTGGGGCTGGAAAGCATGATATGAGGTAAAACCTGATAGTGCTGGGGTGCTCTCAGGAGCCTTGAACCAGGTTTCAGTAACTGCACAGACATCGATGTTCTCCATACTGAGGAGGGCTTGAGGGCTGCATCTTGAGGTTTAGACTTCTGGCATTGAGCAAGTTTTTTCCACTTGTGTTTTCTAGGGAGGTAGGTTTGTCATTTGAGCCTTGCCTAAAAAGGCACTATGGGGGCCCAGGGTGACAGGTGCAAGCCATCTTAGAATGACACCAGTAATTAAGCCAATTGTTAAAACTGATCATTTTGTCTTTGTACTGTGGCATCATTCTTGGTGAGGGTAAGATGCTGCTCAGGACTGTGACCTTTTCCTTGTTCAGTCTGGTGAGTGGGACATCAGTGTGTCTGACTATGTAGTCACCTGTGTGTTGCATGTGCTATGTCTTGAGGTGGTGGTTGCTTGGGTGTCTGCTTTGGAGGCCTCTGTTGTTTTGGTAGATTTTTACAAGTATGTTTTTGTGTGTTTATGTGTTTGGTTTGCAGTTGTGATAGTTCTATGTGAGACTGGGTTTGTGGTGTGCATGGTTACCTTCTCCTCCTGACTGGTCTTGCCAGTACTGAATTGAGAGAGCTCAGCCTCCAGTTTGGCTATATATTTGTATTTGTTGGGAGGAGGAGAGGGTTGAGATTCACCAGCTGAACAGGAGAGGACGCCAGCAACTGACCCTTCGACATGCTAGAAAAAGTGAAAAAGTTTGCTGTGTAACTGAGTCAGAAAGAACCTATAGGGAAATGGGTACTCAACAGAATTTAGGTGAATGAAGTACTTTCTTTTGTTTAAGAGTGCTTTATCTGTATAAAAAATGCTTTAGGAGCAAGTGCTGAGCTTTTCAGATAGAGTATAGGCTGTTTAGATTGCAAGTAGAACAGTTCTAAGGGAAAAATTGAAGAGCAGACTTGAAAAGTTTAACCTTGTTTAACCAAGTTTAACCTTGTTTAACTGCCATGCTTATTATGCGCGACCGACCAAAAAAAACGATGCAAGCGCAGATTTTAAGCAGTGAAAATGGTCCCAAACAACCAATTACTACAGCTTCTTGTGCTGAGGTCACTTCCCCAAGGACAGGTAGGCTGCTCAATGCACTGGTGAGCAAAGAAACTTCCTTCTATCCAAGTAAGATAATGGACAACATAGGAAGAATACAGCAATGCCTGTATACTGGTCTAAACAAAACAAGGATTATTTTTGAAACACACAGAAAATGCAGAGACAGTGATAAATTAGTTACACAGGCTAGCACACTTTTAAATTAAACAAACAAACAAGCAACTTTCGATTAAATTCAACTAAATGTAACTTTAAGTGCAGATTTTAAAATAAATGCAGTAATCAGTAAAAACAGTTCAGGCTAGTTCAAAGTAAGCAGCAGAAGCTATTTTCAGTGAAAAAAGCAAAGATACTTAAATCCAGAAGATAGTCGCGTTCCTTGCTGCTAGGATCACTCTGTAAACCAACGTGGAGCTTGTCTGAGCAGTATAGCCAGAAAAGAGCTAGGAATGGTCCCAAACAACCAGTGCTGAGGTCACTTCCCCAAGGACAGGCTCACTGGTGAGCAAAGAAACTTCCTTCTATCCAAGTAAGGTAATGGACAACACAGGAACTACACCACAGCCCAGAATACAGCAATGCCTGTATACTGGTCTAAACTATTATTTTTTTTTTTGTAGAAATACACAGAAAATGCAGAGACAGTGATAAATTAGTTACACAGGCTAGCACACTTTTAAATTAAACAAACAAACAAGCAACTTTCGATTAAATTCGACTAAATGTAACTTTAAGTGCAGATTTTAAAATAAATGCAGTAATCAGTAAAAAAACAGTTCAGGCTAGTTCAAAGTAAGCAGCAGAAGCTATGTTCAGATGTTAAGCTTGTCTGAGCAGTATAGGTAATATAACATGCTATAACACTTACCGTGTATGTCCACATCTGGAATGTTTCCTTGTATATAACTTCGGTCTGCCACTGTGCAATTCATACAAAATGGTAAGATGCTGTAATGAATGTCCTTGAATGACAAATGCATTATGCTGCTGCGGTATTTTTGAATACTGGACATACTTCTACGTCTTGAAACACCTGCCTCAATACCTCCCCCAAGTATATAATGATCCTGAGAGGTATTATGGTGGGAGGCCAAAAATATCATTATCTCATCCTGAAGAGGCAATGGTGGTCCACTTCCAGTGATGCTTCTTTTCCTCTCACTGTGGTGGAGTCATGGAGGATCATATTAGAGCAATGGTGCTGGCTGGAATCAGTGGAATGGTTGTGTCTAGCCATAGCATTGAATATATATGTTATATCCATCCACACTTGATGTCTACACACACTATCATCTGTCAGTCTGCACAAATTTCATCCACGCTGCTGCAGAGCCTCAATGATCATCTCATTTTCCCTGTGTGAAAAAAATCTAGTCAATTATGGCTTGACATTTGAAAAAGGGGTGAAATGCACATATTAGATGTTATACAGCAAGCACACATACTGACAGATCAACCTTCAAAGCATATGCCAATGCAGTGTTTATAATATGCAGTGCACTGCCATGCAAAACAATGTCATTTATATTACTGTCATGTACAGATAAGCATAGATACAACATGTGTGTCAACTGCTGATCACGTCTTAACCTCATCAGCATTTATGTGCACTGCTATTAATCCAAACACAAGTTGCTGGATATTTTGACAACTAAGGGATAATCACAAACCATTGTACCACAACTTTAGTAATACAGCTATGGTGTTGTCTCACTTACATGTACAGGCAAATGCACCTGCCAAGTCTACAAAAAACATGTAGGATACATCATGTATGTTAATGCAGTCAATGACAAAGATCAGCAGAAATGTGACATTTATGATGTGTTAAATAACATGTATATGCAGGTGTTAAAAAAGCAGGGCAGAGCAAGATCAGCTTATGAAAATGAGCAGTTTGGCAGGTATGACTACATGTGAAAATAACAAACAAGTTACATCCTAAACCATTCTGAGGTTCCCCCAAATCCCATTGGATGGTATAACAGTTTTCTCTGTAGAAGTAAGCATCAGTGAATATCTGCAAATTGGAAATAAATGTACAATTCACAGACAGATCCATAAATCATTGCTATCTGCAAGCACTACTAAATATGTACAAGTGAAACTATATTACTGATGGAGTCAGTCAGGCAGTTAAACTTATCAGTGAATTTAGCTCAGTGCAGGCACCTATTAAGTACCATTTGCACCATACATAAAGAGTTTCTTAGTAGACAATGTTTTGGAATCCCATCAGTGGACATCTGTGTAAGTTCTCAAATCTCAGCACATTAACTAATAACTTGTCATAAGTGTACTGTTCTATGTGCATATGCCCAATAGTTATCATTGTATGTGGATATGTTGAACATATGCCTAATGCCTACCAACAGACTACTACCATTCTATGTGCACAACTGTTAAAATGTGATATTGATACAGTTTCATGTTATACCATTCCTAACTGTGAATTGACTGGTACCTCAGTTATCAACTGTTTTAAACAATTTTGCATCTACTTTTCTAAGAGATTCAATGAAATGTCAACTGAAAGGATGCCACAGCATGTCTAAGCACCCAAATGGACTGACAAGGAGAACACCCAGATGCTGGCTGTTTATGTGGGGCATGAGCACACCTGATGAACTTCATCTAGACTGATATTTGCAATCAGATTGTGAGGGAGCTCCAAGGACATACTGGGATCTACAGAACAGGCATGCTGGTCTGGCATTGATATGACAATCTTCATCACAGGGGCTGGGATGACCTTCAGAACAGGCTCACAGAGGTTCAATGCCAGCCCTGGGATGCCTACAATAGGTGGCATAATCCACACCTTAACACTTAATAATTACTGTTATCATTTAGTGAACATACAGTGAGATGACATAGGCTCCATAAATATTCTGTATATAATACATGTGTTACTATGAATAGGGTAGTTGTAATTGAAATAAAATGTTATATCTAAATATTGATGTCCATCTAACTGCACATAACAAGGTCATCCACAGACATGCTGGGCCAGAAAAGCAACTGTGCAGGATATTTAAGTAACCATGTGTATTATTAAGACATGCATGTTTTTGATACATCCCAGTAAGAGTGCTACTCATTCACGAAAGCTGTTCAATCATGAGAAGTACTGTGATGTCCATTAGCTCAATTAGTAAAACACTGGTGCAATGTAAATAGAGATCGAGTGTCCGTAGGATCAAATCTTACTAAGTCCTTGATGTACATAACTTATATGGAGAAAAAATATCAATTTTCTTTGCATAATAGGATTAGGCTGCATGAGCATGTACTGATTTAGGAAGTAATCTGCAAGCGTGCTTCATTTTGGAGTGCTTTAGTGTTAAAGTACATTTGTTGCAAATGACTACACATTTCATTGCTATCCACTACTTTTCAAAACTGTAGCATACAAAGTACTTTCTTAACACTGATGGATGTGCAATTCCTTACAATGATCAGAAAAAGGAAAAACATACAAGCATCGCTTTAGATGTTCATTAATAAGTATCCACAGGCAGTACTTCTTCACTGAATTAGAGAAATGTTTCATCAGTGAAGATCACCATGAATTTGATATTACTGAGTGCTGTAATCAGACTGGATATACAGCAAATATCTAGACATAATTCCTACACCATGGTGTAGCTAATGGTTTAGCAAGTTTGGATTGTGTCAGTAACTGCATGTCACTCATCCTACATTATGCAGGTACTCAGAGCTACTTGTAACATGAATAAAGTCCCACTCTTCAGCAAATCTCTTGAACTGATGGCTTGTAAACTGTGTACCTTTGCCAGAAATAATTTTGTGTGGAATACCATGGACTGCAAAATGATGCTTCAACTTAGTAATGGCAGTACTGGATGCTAGACTAGGAGGTACGTCAGTTTCAAACTATTTTGAAAAAGAGTCTATTAACACCAAGTAATGTTGGCCATTCCTTTTGAAAATGTCTGCAGCTACTGACAACCAAGGTAGTTCAGGAATCTGATTTAGCTGAAGTGGTTCCTTCTGCTGATGTGACTTAGTACTATTACATACAGAACAAGATGAAAGAACTCTCTCAATATCCTTTGACAGAATGCCAAAATACTAGTCCTCTCATTCTTCTTCTTTTGGTAGAATCAGTTCTTGGGTGGCCACAATGTAAAATGGTAATATACTCTTGTTGCAAAAATTTTGGAACAATCACTTTTGAACCTTTCATAATGATACCATTGTCAAACAAAATCTCATGTCTGTAAGGAAAATATGGTTGCAGGTATGAGGTAAACAAGATTGCTTTGATGGCCTTCCTCGACTGATAAAGTGGTTGAGATTCTGAAGAACTGGATCTGAGGCTGTGTGACTTCTAAGCTCATCAAGACGTGGAAGAAAAATTTCTCACTTTTATGACTTCATAATCAAGTTTCTCATTTTCATGCTGTTCAGTTGTATTTCTGGGTGATCTGGATAAAGTATCAGCAAGATAAAGAAGTTTGCCTTTTGTGTAGACAAGAATGAAATTATACTTTTGCAATGTCAACATCATACATTGCCATCTGGCAGGAGGTGAATGCATAGGTTTTCTCAAAATAGTGACTAGAGGTTGGTGATCAGTTTTGATTTGAATAGTAGGCCGACCATAAATACAATCATGGAACTTCGAACATGCAAACACAATTGCCAAGAGCTCTTTCTCTATCTGCACATACTGCATCTCAGTTTGGGTTACAGTTCTGGATGCATAGGCTACTGGTTTTCCCTCTTGAAGAATGACTGCATCAAGACCAAACTTTGAAGCATCACAAGAAAGAGTAACTGGTTTGTGAACATCAGAGTATCTTGGACTGGCAATTGTCTGTTTCAGGACATCAAATGCTATTTGGTGTTATTCTGACCAGAACCATGATACATCTTTGCATGTCAGCTCTCTAAGCGGTGCTGAAAATTGGCTCAAGCCAAGTCTGGAATGAACTTGCCTAGGCAGTTATCCATGCTAAGAAAATTTGTCGGGCTTGAACATTGTCTGGAGCTGGCATCTCAAGAATTGTTTGCTTGAAAGGATCTGGTCATAAGGCTGAACTGGTAAACAAATGACCAACATAAGTAGTAACTTCTCATATCCTAAAGTTGCACTTTTGAGGATTCAGCTTAAGATTCACTTCATGTGCTCTCTCTCCGGAACTTCCTTTTTTTTTTTTTTTAAATATTTTTATTCATTTCCAAAAACAAGAAAACATGAATGCAGGTTATTTATGACAATGAATTATTTACAAATTATTTAAAAAGGTAGGCTAAAACCTCTAAACAGATATCAAACATTAAAACCAAAGTAAAGTATTTACAAGGGTGTTTATTGTTGACATATAATTGACTTTCTATACAATTGTTTCCTGATTATAATCTGCTGCAGTCATTATTCTCCAGTAGTTCAGTTACTTTTTGCCATGCTACATATAATGATGTAGTTCTTTCAGTTCTTCCTTTAATAGTGTTCATTTCCAATTGTGATACTGCTGACACCATATTCATGAATTGCTTAAAAGTTGGAGAAGCTTTGGATTTCCAGTTTGATGTAATGTTCTTCCTTGCAATAGCTAGGAGAGTCCATAAGATTACATACTTTGTTCTTGGCACACAGTCGGGTACAGGTGCATTAAACAAAATAATAGATTTGGAAATCTGGAATTTATCATTGAATACCATTTGCAGAAAATAATTTATTTTATCCCAATTTGGTTTAATCAAATGGTATTCGTAGAACATATGTTGCCAGTCTGCTTTTATTGATAAATTACATCTCCAGCAGCCAATATTTTTCTTAAACATAAGTTCCATTTTATAAGGGGTTACATAAGATCTGTGTATGAATTGCCATGTAAAAAGTCTCCAATGTAATGAAAGTGATGTCTGCTTTGGAGAGAGAAGAATTAGTTTTTTATCTCTGTCATTTGGCACATGTCCATTAACTGATCTATAATAATTCCATATTTTGTCATTATTATGCATTTTTATTTTTTTGTTTGTTTTATAAATAGATGATAAGAATCCCTTTCCAGTAATGGGTTGATTCGTTAGTAATATTATATGTTCTATAAGGTTAGGAACATTTTGTGTTATTGATGGTTGCATTGTTTCTTGTTTGCTTAATATATACTGTCTCAATTCTTGTACATGTAACCACGAACTATCTTCCATATTTAATTTCTGTTTAATCTGGTCTATTGTCAGAGGTTTTCCAGAGTTTAGCAATTGATGCCAATATATTAATCCCTTTTCTTTAAGCATGTTGACTACTTCCATATTAAATGTTATTATATTATCTTGTGTGTACGCTACTGGATATAAAAGAAATTACCATGCTTTAATATCAGGATTGCTATTAATAAGATTTTGGAAATTTTTTAATGTATAAGTAATGTATTTGGAACTTATATTTTTATTCTTATGTATCATCATATATTCCTTCATCAGCCATAGAAAATTGTTTGGTATGAAATCTGTATACTTATTTGCTACTACAAATCCTGATTTTAACCAGAATCTCTCATGAACTAGTTTCCATTTTGATGTATATTTTGTATTTAGCCATAATGATATTGTTTTAATAATGGATGAATGCAAATATATTTCTATGTCTGGTAACCTATGCTACCTATATCCCAATCATCTAGATGATACTTCATAGCTATCCTTGGTTTTTTGGATACCATAGGAGTCTTACCATTAAATCATTTAATTGTTTTAGGAGCGATTTAGCTGGTGGCAAAGAACAAGCTTGTATGACATAAAGAACTTTTGGAAATATGATCATTTTAATTATATAAAGCCTTTCTTCCATTGAAAAGAAGAATTTATTCCATCTTTGTATTAGATTTTTAATATTATTTAAGGTCTCTTTATAATTTGTTTCAATTGTAGTATCTTGGTTGTTAGTTATTATAATTCCCAAGTATTTAATTATATTATCGGTAGAGATATATTTATGGTATTTTTTATTTAGATCTTTTTTATTAGTATTTATAAGCAATACATTTGTTTTGTTCTCATTAAATTTAAGACTTGAAAAGTTTTGAAAGTTTTGAATTGAGTCCCATAATGCTTTTAAACTGCTATTATTATTTTTAAGGTAATTAAAATATCATCAGCAAAAGTTGAATTTTAAGCTCTAGGCTGTTGTCTAGTTGTATTCCTTCAATATTTTTATCCATACGTATATTATTTGCTAAGGGTTCAATGACTAGTGCAAACAATAATGGAGAAAGAGGGCAGCCTTGTTTTGTGCCCTTAGTTATTTTAATAGATTTAGACAGACAAGATCCCAGTTTTATATAAGCCAATGATTTTCATATAATGATTTTATTAACAATGTGAAGTTGTTTGAGAAGCCATATTCTTCTAAAACTAACCACAGATAATCCCACTTCACGGAATCAAATGTGCTATTTATGTCTAAGCTAATAGCATTCATTTTGTTTTTTTGTGACATTTATATAATCAATTAAGGAAATAATTCTTTTAATGTTGTCATATGTGTTCCTATCTTTTATAAAACCTGTTTGATCCTCCTCTATCAAAAGTGGTAGTAATTGTTTTATTCGAGCAGCATGTATTGCCATAAAAATTTTATAATCTATATTAAGAAGTGAAATGGGTCTGTATGATGAACATTCACTGGGATCTTTATTTTGTTTCAGAATTGGTGATATTAATGTGTACTTCCAAGAAGGAGGAATGTCTTTACCATTTTTAACTGACGTAAAGACATTCAATAACAACAGCAAAGCCTCATTTGATAGTAATTTAAACATTTCTGGGGTGATATTATCTATACCTCGAGCTTTGTTTAATTTTAGCTTATTTACTTCAGCTTTAAGTTCTGTCATTGTTATTTGTTTATCTATTAGTTGTACCTGCTCCTGTAATAACCTAACTTTAACATTGTTTTTGAGAAAAGCTTTCAATACTGAATGTGTTTTTGTTTTCTCATTTTGATTATTAAGTTTATGAAAAAATATCCTAAAAGCTTCTAGTATTCCTTCTAAATCAGATACTTTCTTTTTGGTTTCTATATTATGTATTTCCTTGATTTGATTTGTTTTAATAATCTTTTTAGTCCTATTTGCTATTCTTCATTGGTTTTTAGGGTTCATTGAACAGTAACATAGTTTATTTTTTTCTAAGTTGATCATTGTTTTGTGGTGTAGCATCTCTGAGTATTTTTTATTAGTATCGTCTAGTTATTTTATTAAGTTGGTGTTTCCATTTTGAATATCAAGCTTTAAATTATCTACTTTTGACTGTAATTCCATTAATTCCTTATTCCACTGTTTTTGTTTATTTTTATACCATCCCACCGCTCTTCCATATAGATATGCTTTCAATGCATCCCATATATATATTTCAGATACATCTTTTGTAAGATTGATATCCAGGAATGTTTGTGTCTCTTTAATATAAAATTCCTTAAAATCTTTGAGATTTGTTATGTAAGATGGTATTCTTGTTACTGATATCCTTCTCTTGAAACATAAGTCTATCTCAAACGTTATGGTGTTATGGTCCGAAAATGGACATGAAATTGTCTTGACTTTATTTAATTTAGAGGTTAAATCCTTTGTTATGTACACTCTATCTATTCTAGAGTATGTATTATGTCTATGGGAAAAATGTGTAAAGAATAGTGAATCTGGGATAGCATACTCATTTATGTCAACTATATTAAAAGTTTCAACAAACTCAGATAACAACTTTGTTAAAGGTGATCTCTTACGTGTAGTTTTAGTATTTGTGTCAGTTTCTTTTATAATGCAATTGAAATCTCCAGCTATGATTAAATTGCCTTTGGTATATTATACAATGTCTTCTAAGTGTTGTTTGGCCACTCTAACACCTAGTCCTGGTATCCAATAAATATTCACTAATGTATATATCATTTCATTGATAGATATTGTCACTAGACAAAACATTTCTGAGTTGTCATGGAACGTGTTTATGATTTTAGGCATTAAAGTAGTGTTTTTCCACAAAATTGCTACTCCCCTTCACTTCTGATTATAGGTGGAACTTACTAGTATTGTATAATTTTTATTGTTTATTTTATTTATGTCTTCCTGTGTAAAGTGTGTTTCCTGTAAAAATACTAGTTAAGCTTCACATAGCTTTAAATATCTATAAAGACTTCCCCTTTTGCAGCTATTATTTAAACCATTTACATTAAGAGATATACATTTTGCAATTGGATTTATATTAGCTTTGCTTTTATCCATATTCATATACTCGTAACAATGTGTAGATGTGTGTACATGAAGAGAATGACTTGTTCTTTCTTCTTCCAACAGTATTACAATAGATTATAGATACTCAATAAAAGTAAATTACAAGATCATAACTGAGAACAATATAAGATAAACAACCACCAAACCCCTCCATGAGAAAAAACATCTCATCCTTGAATGATCTAATCATTCAAGCGATCTCTAAGTCTGCATTTCAGCATCCTCCCCCGGCCCCGCCATATGGTAGTTTTATAATGAAAAGTATCTTATATATCTTTTAAGTATACATGTATCTGTCTTTACAGATTACTTAAATGCAGTCTTTATCTATTTTTAATATTTTATAAAACACTAAGGCAATACAACTATACATAGATTTAATACTTAACTATTTGGTTTTGTTTAAATTGTAAAGGAAAATCTTTTATTTTAATATATCTTTTGTGTAGCAATAATGGTTTTGCATCTTAAAAATAATATGCTTGCTGTCTATCTCCCTTATAGTGTGAGTGGCATTCATAGGTATCAAATTTATTGTAATGGTCTACCTATATATATATATATATATATATATATATATATATATATATATATACATACATATACATACATACACATACACATATATATATATATATATATATATATATATATATATATATATATATATATATACACACATACACACATATGCACATATATGCATACATACATAAAAAAAATGTTAAGCATTATATGCATCAGTTAACCATGCCACAAGTTGATTAAATCAGAAAGTATCCGTAACAATGAATATAACGTTACATTTGTATTGTCATTTATCAGTAATCTTATAGTTTTCTTTTAATTCAAAAAGTCATATTTTAGTGGTATGAATGCTACTAATTTGTTTTTGGCATTGGTATTATATAGTTTAAGACTATATTTCTTAGCAATTCCTATATATTTATTAGTGCCACTGGCATATTTCATCGCTAGTGTACCACATATGTCATATATCAAATAGCAACTCATACTCCTTATGATATTATAGGATTTATCTGCAGCGTTATAACTGTAAGGTTGGAAAATATGAGAAGCAAAGTAGGCTTTAAATATGCTATAACACAATTGTTTGGTACTTATTACTGTCAACTCTTCTACATACACAGGAAAAGATAACCTTATATGACCATCAACCATTTTCCTTCATTTTTCTCTTCATCCTTCTATTCTCCATTTTTAATAAATATTTGTTTCTATTGTGGCTTCTTTGAATTTAGTGAGGGTACTCCATATCATATTATAGATAATATACAACGTTCAAACAGAGAACATGCCCAATATAGAGACATATTCTCAACTCAAGTGGTCCACACCATATATTTATAACACTGCAGTCAGAAATATACTAATGAATATGCAATAACTAGCAGCTTTGCAGCATGTGTGTGTCTCTAACAAGTACATACCTATAGGATATTAAAAAGAATAGATAGCACGCTCTTGTTTCATAATTAACAAATGCACACAGCCTGGTATTTACTTTCATAGACAGAAATTAGACCTGTTACTTATATGCATATCAGGTGCCAACAGCAATATGTTAGTAAATGCCTATGCTATTCAAATCATATTTTAATGCTGATTGATATGAGATGTAAATGACAATGGCTTTAGCGTTTGTGATGTTATATAATATATATTCAGTATTATAAGTAAAAGTATGTTGCATGTCTATTTGCAATCTAAGGTTCAAGGCTGATCAATTTAGACATACAAGACAATCTCTTTAGCCTTGGTTATATAATGGGAGTTACTGTGTCTCTACACAATCATTCATTTTCAGTGAGGATGTTCAATATTAATATAACTTGCCTTTAATAAAAGCATACTTATAATTCAGCAGTTCTTTCCTATATATATATATATATATATATATATATATATATATATATATATATAAAACAATATCATAAGCAAGTCTGAGATTTTTTCTTGCTCATTACTGCTTAATGATTGTGCTACTTGAACAATTTAATATTTACAGAGTATCTTGATAATTAAACAGCAACTCCTTTTTACCCTTAAAATGCCTAATAACAAATAGCTACATTCATGAACCTTAATTGACTTACTATATTTAAGGTTGAGTACACTAGCTGCAGTGTGTTTACAAGTATGTTATATAGTTCCAGTCAAGGACTTAAATATATAAAATTTTTATAAAATTAGGTTGAATTATAGTAATTTACGTGGGTGATCTTATCAGAAAAGATTATAGTAAAGTCTGTATGTGTTAACTATTCATACCGTTTCTTCCAAGTGATATACTTCTTTTTAAGCTTTGTGTGCTGTTTATGTGTACAATTCAAAATTAATAACAAATATTACAATATAATAAAACGTCATGTATGTGTTGATACCTTCTAAATTCATTAGGTACTTCAGTGTACTTTTAATATTTGTTAAAACTGTAAAAGCACTTTGCCATCTCATAAATAGTGTGCTGGTTACTTTAAGTAGCTTAGGAGCTGACACCACACCCATACTGTCTTGTTTTAGTGCTGACATCACTCATGACTGTTTACTTTCATTTTGTGCTGTTAGAAGGTTTAACACACTGTAATGGATTCTAACTGAAGAACCTTCATTCAAGGGTGGTAAAATAAGAGTTCCCAGCTCGTGACCATGGCAGGAAGACAAAAACAAAGTAAGTGAAGTTTTTAGGGCTTTTTTAAACTGAACACCAGCTCATTAAACTTCTATTAGTTTTCTTAACATTAAGGGCAGATATACAAGCCAGACAGTTGTTTGTTAGTCAAAAAGGCACTTTTAGCATCAAAGAATAGATAATTACTTTTCAAGGCACTTTTTGACAGTTATCACTATCAGTTTTTATATATTATTATGTGTATTAAATACATCAGTTTAGATATTTCATGCAGCTTAGTGTAAATAATATAAAAGGGAATCATGCTCATTTAAACACACCACATTAATATGTCAGTGTAAATACATCATATTCTATACTAGCAGTAAAAGGCAGGTAATTTATAAATGAACTATCTAAACATCATTTAGAGTTAGAAAAATCATGACTGTAAGTATTTACACTGTAATAGAGAAAGATATGTTACCTTGCTTTCTTTAGGGTTGTTTACTTTAGTTATAAAATGTCCTGCTTATCTTGTATTTATATTGTTTTAAAGACTGACACATGTGTAAAGCATGAATGCTTTCAAATAACTTTTTTGCCTTACAGAGCAAATAGAAGACAATAATGTTTGTGTTTTTCATATGTCTTTTATCGTTTCTTCTTCTTGTCAGTAGTGCTCCATTCATTTTTTTCTAAGTGACGCTTAACCCCAAATTGGGAGAAATCCATTTCTTCTACATTATCCAAGGTTTTATTAGCTGAAAGATAAGAAACTGTTGCTTGCAGAGTGTCAAACATTTTAGGACCTTCAGTAAAAAATATTTTTATTCTTGCAGGGAACAGCAAGTGGACTTTAAGTTGTCTTTTTTTCAATTCCTTTATCAGAGGGAGACATTCTTTTCTTGCAGTTATAACTCCAGCAGAATAATCATTATCAAATCTGATTATGTTGTCTTTGTATTTAACTGGAGAAGTTGGCCATGCTGTTTTTAAAATAAGTTCCTTGTCCTGTGATGAAAAAAACTTTACTATTATTGATCTCGGGTGATTTTTTGATTTGATGGTTGATGAAGCAGCTCTTAAGAATCTGTGGGCTCTTTCAATTCCGTAAGGAAGAGCTTCAGGCAATTTTAAAACTTCTGGTAACCAGGTAGTAAGGAAAGTCATCATGTTATCTCCCTCTGTTTTCTCTGGTAGCCCATAGATGCGAAGGTTATTTCGTCTGGACCTGTTCTCAAGATCCTCTATTTTATTTTGTAATGAAGCATTTTGTTGTGATAAAAAATGTAGCTGAAGATCTTGTTCTGAGAGTCTGCCCTCAGTATCATTTAAGGATCTCTCTATGTCAGCTATTTGAGACTTCTGTTGCGTCATTATTTCTTGTAGTTGCTGTATTTGTTTTGTAAATCTCTCCTCAAAGGTGTCCAGTTTGGTATTCATTTTGTCAAATTTCACTGACAAGTCTTGTATAGCATTTAATAAAGACTGTATCTCCTTTTTCATCATCTGGTCCTGTGTGGTATGCTTAGAAAAGCTCATTTTCAGTAGATTCAGATACCTTCCTTCTTGTTTTTGACAGGAAAAATAATGTTTAAAGCCAAATTTGTTTGCACTGTAGACTTCTAGTGATATTATTAGAAGTAATCTGTCCTTTATGTACTATATGCAATGTGACAGTACTTACAAATTGCATCTATTACCGGGTGACATATGTTAAAATTGTAAAGCTCATCCTTCAAACATTTATGTACATACCGAGCTAAACTTGTTTAATGTCAGTGCAAAATATGCATGATGCTGATCACATCATTCTTCAGATGTTACATTGGGCCTGTCTCACATTTAATCCAAAACTCCACTCATATATCATTATGCATGTGAACACTCTGAAGCCACAGGTCACAGATAAATTTCATTAAATTCTTCACACACATCGTTGAGAGAACACGTAGCTAGGGAAATATGGTTTTGGACATTGATGTAAGCAATGGTGAAAGATGTAGGTTTGAATCTTGTTTCTGCTCAGTTCTCTTAATGTGTTTGTTTCAGTTGCACTCTGAATTAAATGTTAGTTAGGCATATATAATACTGCTTTAAAATGTGATTACTTTATTATAACTACATTGTGAAATGAGTTAATGTAATGTTACTAGCTATTTAACCTCATAATACAGAATGACGGAAATTAATGCTTCTCCATCTATTCATGCAGATGTTGAGGTATGTGTTCTGTGCATCAAGCTCATGCATAGATTGGTGGACGAGTGAGAAGAGAGAGATGAGTGTTACTTATTTCTCCCCTGTAGGACCACTAGCATGAGTCCATCTCCTATATGAGAATGTTTTTCAAGCATGCAAAATTAAAAGGCAAGATTTCCATAATGAATCCACAAGATATATCTTCTAAATGTTAGTGTAATGTCTATAATTTTTGCTAAGCAAACTGCATTTGTAAACAACATTCCCATGTTGATGGCTTTTTTGGACACTAGAGGATGTTTGCTGACACAAACAAAATGATAATCAGCTGTGTTCTACTTGGAAAGAGTTTTAGACATCAGCATTTGCTGTGCAGTTTATGTGTTTTTGTCATATGGGTGCTTGCTGTTAACAGTCTGCATCACAGATTTTACTGTTTCTGATGTGTTAACAGTATACAGTGAGTAATTTGTTTGAATGGCAGTGGTGCTCAGGTTAATTCCTGGTGTGCAGACCTCGCCTACTCATGTATTGAATGGGTGTCTGCCATCTCACAGTATGAGAGATGTTGGCTGGGTTGTCCTGCTGTGTATTGCATGAGTACCATGCTTTCACATTGATAATTATCTGCACATGTATGTTTTTTTCAGAATTTTATCTTACATAAATAATAGCACTATACTGTGTCACATGGCAGTCTTCGGTGTGATTTCTTAGTGGGGCTAGAGTACTCTTTACTTCATAT